>NW_022900945.1:47382763-47449312 GCF_012274545.1 Fukomys damarensis | reverse complement strand
TTTTTTTTTTTTTTTTTTGAGACAGGGTCTCACTATATAGTTCAGGCTGGCCTCCAACTTGTGGTGATCCACCTGCCTCAGCCTCTGGAGAGCTGGGGTTACAGGTTTGACCAACTGTGCCTGGCTGGATGCAGTTTTTAAAGGGCCCAGGACTGCACTCTGCCATGATATGCATTGATGCTCTTGAGTCACAGCGCTAAGAATCCAGCTGTATAGACTTTCCACAGAGGAAATTCTGTCCCATAAGAAATCCTTTGTAATCTGGTGCTCAGAACCTAATTTGGTAACAAACATTCACCATCTGGTTCTGTCAGCTGCCTGCTCTATTCTCATATTCCCACACCTTGTTCCACAGTGGTATCACTAGCCCTTCTATGGCACTTCACTGTTTATAAAGCATTTGTTACCTCAGGCTGTTTATACCCAAGTCTGGCGAGGCCAGCAGATATGAAAACCCAGCAGCAGTGGTTATCGCATCAAGGAGAGCTGGTTGATGCAGTGAAGCACAATTAGATCGCTACACTGTAGTTTCCTGCCCATTGCTTAAAAGTTACTGGGACACCTTGTCACATGCAGACCTTAAACTTTCACATCAACTAAAATGGACATGAGTCTGACACAAGATATCAGACTCCCACTTTATTAGTCTATGACACGTTTCCATCTAAGGATTAGGATTTAAGAATGTGTTTGGCAGGGGTATGGAGAAAAAATGAGAACCAAGACCTGTCACGTAAAGGCACAAGATCCCAATGATGAACATAACTGTACTATATACCTAAAATGTACCAATAAATCCTGTGAGGGGGAAAAAAGAATATATTTGGAGGCCGGGGATTTGGCTCAGTGATTCCACCACCTGCCTCACAAGTACAAGGACTTGAGTTCTATCCCCAGTACCAAAAAAGAGAGAAAAGAATGTTTGTTTGATAGATGCCATCCTGTTAGGACAGTGCTTCCTACTTTTTCTACATCCTCAACACAACAGTAGCAGCTCACTATTTTAGGAACACCTAGACATAACTATGTGGCTTTGCTAGCTTACCATCACAACAAGGAAAATTAGAGAAAGTGTTTTAAGATATCAGGAGGAATCTTACATTTGTCAATGGGCTTTAAGAATCTGAAGATTTATAATTCCTGTATCCCTCTCCACACTAAAAGCCAGAATGCTTGAATTTGAAAGTGAAGAATTTCTCCCTCAAGAGATCCTTACGGATGGACACTAGCAATGTTCATCTCACTCCTTTCTGATTGACATTACTCAACTGTTTGGTCAAACTGGTCATGGTAGCTATATTTGTTATTAAATTCCCAGTGGAGCATGAGATTTATGAGTCTGCACATCTTGAGGGCGGCTGAGAGGCCCACCCAATCTGTCACTACCCTAATGCAAGACAATTAGCTAGTGGCCGAGGCACGGTTTGTACACTTGCTGACCTGGAGCCATTTGTTCTCAGGTGACTATAGTCTGGAATGCTGACATTATAACTCCAAAAGAGTAGTCTTGCTGTTATCATTTCCTGATTTTACTTATTTATTTTTGATACTGTGGATCGAACTCAGGTCCTTGCGCTTGCACGGCAGGCAGCGGAACCACTGAGCTAAATCCCTGGCCTTCATTTCCAGATTTTATCAAGGACCTCACCTCATTTTAGCTGCTAAATTCTGAAAACACACCCACCTTACAAACGAGGAAAGCAAAACACAGAACTTAATGATTTTGTCCAAAAATCAGCAGTTGGTTACACACCCAGCTAAGGTGAACCTATACATTAGAGCTAAGTTGAAGTTCTCGGCAGACCATACTTCTTTACCTTTGTGAATCTTTAGATCTTGTCCTTTGCTTAAATACCTTCAGTGAATCAATCTACATAATGCCTAGGTTAACACAGAGTTTTGTCTCTTTACCCAACTAGAAGACATATTTCTTTTGAGGATAAACTATTCTAGCTGAAATTAGCAGAGTAAGTTTTGGGATAATAATAAATCAGAAGAGGAAAACTCTTAGTTTTCTGAGAATAAGTCTCCAGTGTTTGTATTAGGGTACTAGACGCTATATTAACAACCCCCAAATCTCCATGGCTTAAAAAAAAAAATGATCTCTTGACCAATGCAGGTGAGCTGGAGGAGGAAGGAAGTGCTCTGGTGAAGACTTGGTTCCAGAGTCGTTCAGGGACCAGGTCTGACAAAAGAATCTATGGCCACACTTAGGTTATGAACCCAAGACTTAGTAGTTTCACCATTCCTCTAAGGCCATGCCATCTTCTCATTTGAATCCAGCAGGCTTAGGAGGGAAGAAACAGTGTGAAGGAACATTTGCAAAGTTGTAGAGAGCAGCCTAGAAATGCCTCACCTCACTTCCCTCCACATCCCACAGATTAGAACTCAGTAACACAGGCATGTCTAACTGTAGCAAAGTCTAGGATGCACTGTCCCCCTGGGTGGCCAGAGGAAAGGGAAATGGGTTTTGGTGAAGTATAGCATTATCTCTGCAGCACTATCAAATACATACTTGTTAGACTATACAATAACCCAAATACTGAATGATTCAATAAATTCTAAATGGCAATAAATCCTACCAATAACCAAAATATGGCATAAACATTAACAAGGTACAAATGCTGTGACAGAAATACTTTGATACAGGATTACACAGTATGGCCAGCGACATTAGCTAGCGCTGGCTCTGCTCTAACGGGAAAGCAGCGGACTACCAGACACTGAACTGTATCTGCCTCTATTTCCAAACAGACACACATTCAGCTTTTGCTCAATAAAGCCAGGGAATTTTTGTTAATCTCTTTTTTTTAAAAGTTAATATAAAATTACACCAAAAAAAGGAACCTGAACTTTATAGCGACACAGCTGGACTAGGTGGCGGCGGAGGCAGCGTTGGGAGAAGAGATTTAATTTAGTTGATTTTCTGTGGTTGTTGTTCACTAGTCTCACGGTGATGGAAGCTGCACATTTTTTCGAAGGAACCAAGAAGCTGCTGGAGGTTTGGTTCTCCCTTCAGCAACCTGACACCAACCAGAGATCTGGGGATTTTCGCACTGTCCTGAGATCTGAGGGGGATGTACTTTTGAAGGATGTGCAATGTTCAATCATAAGCGTGACAAAAACTGACGAGCAAGAAGCATATGTACTGAGAGTAGCAGGTTTGTCTTTAAGGGATGTTTCATTTTGAAGATGTGGTAGCACCCTTACTGAAAGCACTGGTTCCCTTGTTGAAGCTTGCTAGGGAATACAGTAGGTTTGACTCCATTCAAAGCTTCTTTTTATTCTCATAAGAATTTCATGAAGCCTTCTCACCAAGGGTACCCACACTGGAATTTCCAGGAAGAAATAGTTTACTTAATGCAATTTTCCCAAATGGAGCAGTATATTGTATGGGACACATGAATTCTGACTGTTGGTACTTGCATACTCTGGATTTCCCAGAGAGTCGAGTAATCAGTCAGCCAGATCAGACCCTGGAAATCCTGATGTGTGAGCTGGACCCAGGAGTTATGGACCAGTTCTACATGAAAGATGGTGTTATTGCAAAGGATGTTACTTGTGAGAGTGGAATTCGTGGCCTGATACCAGGTCCTGTCACTGATGCCACACTGTTCAATCCTTGTGGGTGTTCAATCAGATGGAACTTACTGGACTATTCACATCACCCCAGAACCAGAGTTTTCTTATGTTAGCTTTGAAACAAACAAGTCAGACCTCCTGTGATGACCTGATCAAGAAAGTTGTGGAAGTCTTCAAGCCAGGAAAATTTGTGACCATCTTGTTTGTTAATCAGGGTTTTAAATGCTACACAGTGCTTTCTTCACCTCAGAAGATTGGAGGTTTTAAACATCTTGATTGCCCGAGTGCTATGTTCAGTGATTACAATTTTGTTTTTACCAGTTTGGCTAATAAGCAGCAACAACAGCAGAGTTAAGAAAAAAAATGCAAAAAGAGCACACACACAGGTGGCTGCTTTCTAGATGTTGATACCAGGGGCCATGCTTTCCATAACCACCACCTTGTAGTTACAGAAAGCCATAGATGTAATGATAGTGTAATCATTTTGAAGTGCATGCATTATTATATCAAGGAGTTAGATATCTTGCATGAATGCTCTCTTCTGTGTTTAGGTATTCTGTGCCATTCTTGCTATGAAACTGAAGTGCATGTAGAAAAAAACTTACCAAATGAAACTTTACACTTCTAAAAATAATTCAGTTTGGTTTATGCATAGTGTAATATTTCTGCAGGTATCGTCCAAAATTCCCCACAGACAAGGCTTTTGTCCTCATTGGGTGCTGGTGATGATCTGAGGCTGTTCCATTAAATTGTGGCCAGAATTTTATTTACATCCAGTTACCTCCACTTTCCAGAACATATTCTCTAGTAATATTATTGAAACTAATTTCTACTCCATAAAAATGTTTTTGCAACAGCAATTAAAGTTTTTCTTCCATGAGTCAAGTCCTCCTAAGAAAACGATTCCAGTTACTCACTTTGTGCATTACAGTTTTAATAATTGTTCCCGCATTTCTAGTCCTTGACTTCTTCCACCATGGTGTCTTTCCCCACCTCCAGGCCCCCAAATAAAAGCAATACACTGTTAAAAAAAAAAAGAAATACTTGGATACATGATACAAATATCAAATGATAGTGATTAAGTGATATTCATACTGATATACTACATGATACACTACTAAGTGATACAAACCCTAAGTGACTCACTGATACTAAATGAAGTAGCGATATACTACTCAACATGCTGGTGTGCAAGGCATCTCCTTGATCTTAAGCTTGAAAGGAAAAATTGTCTGGATTGAGCCAAATGCAGAGGAATGGCTGGCTGGGGGTGGCTACTCTCTGCTCAGGTCACTGAAATGATCGCAGGAGCAAGAAAAGATGGGCAAGACCAGCAAGAAGAAGTGAGCCTGTGGTAGAGGGGTAGTAACACGGGTTCCCGTACCAAGCAAGCTAGGAAAGGCAACACAGGGCTTTTTGAGCTTTACTGAAGCTTAGGTACAGTTTTGCCAGAATTGTCTAACTGTATCTAACTGGAAGATCTGATTGGTTCCTATGCTGTGTATTAAACAAGGTGGTTGATGAACATAATCGAGTAACCAGATGTTTAACTACCCATCCTCAGTTCTAGAGATAAGAGTATGCCTCATTTTGAGGAGTGTGTAAAGCTTGTAGGTGAAATGGAATGCAAGAACACAGCTCAGGGATAAAGGGTAGGGTGTTTTCCCTGGATGCTAATTCAAACCAGCAGTGGCACCGACTGCACCCTATAGACAGGAGGCTAGATGCCAAAAAGGACCTTGAGGTCAGCCAAGGTAAGCTTGGAGATAGATTCTCCAGATCCGGAGAGAACTTGTTTGGCTAAATCTTTCTTTTTTTCTTGAAGCTGCAGGATCTTCTCTTCCACCGTCCCCTCACAAATGAATCTGAAAAACAAATAAGAAAACTATCAGAAACCCAAAACAGCTTGTCTAATGGCACATTCAAACTTCTATCCCACTTTGATTACTAATGAGATTTCTTCCTCTTAAGTTTTCAGAAATCAGGTAAGAACGCTACGTTTAGGAATTCCCCAAACAACCTTGACTAAATATATTTTCACTTAAAATATATGACTCAGATTGACTTTTGACTTTGTTCTGAAGCTAGTGTTAATTGAGAAAGCCTCAAATAAGCAAAAGATAGCCCTATCCAAAAACAAAACAAAACAAAACTAGAGACCCAGCTTTCCTCCCAAAAGCTCCATCTTGATAGTCATAAGGTTGCAAAGATCAAGTTCCTGTCAGGGTTACATGTGCTAGTTCAAGTATAGAGTATCTCGTTTCTTGGCTGATTGACACTCAGAACAGCTTTTTCAAACTAAGGATGTGCACTGCTGTCTTCATTCATTTAAAAGTATTTTTAAAAACATTAATTTTAAACGGATACATTTTGAGACCATAATATTAAGTGAAATAAATCAGATGCATATGCTTAAATATTGCAGTTTCTTTTATATGAGAAACCTAATATATAAATGAAAAGAAATGAAAAGATAGTAGGAAGACAGATCTTTCTCAGCTGGCAAGGGGATCAAGAGATGGAGGGAAGGAAGAGAAAAGGGAGGGGAAGGGGATGAAAAATTCAGCTGTGTTCTGTACAAGTACCAACTACCCCAAGGAATGTAAACATTATGTACTGAAAACAGGTACTAATGAAAAATAAAAAGAATTTTCATTCAACAAGTATTGATCAAGCACTTTCTATGTAAAATGTTCTATGTTAGACATTGGGGTGGTGAGATGAACAGAGAGACATGAAAACCCAATAATAATGATGATAATAATATTATGTATTAAGAGCTACAGGGGAAGTATGTCCAGTATAAAGCAAGTCTGTGTAGGATGTCAGGGAAGTGTCCATTAAAGGGTTAATTCTTCATGTGTGACTTGCAGAAGCAGGGGGTTGTCAAATGGGAGAAGAGGGTGGGCATCCCACGGAATAGGAATACATCAAACCACTAGCTGATTTAGAGCATGGTATGTTAGAGGAAGATCACGTCATCCAGTCTGCTTGACCAGTGGCAAAAGTTCAAGGGGCTGGATCAGGAGTGGCTGTACATGTCACACTAAGAAGTTTAGATACAATCTCTAGAAAGTGAAATCACTGAAGAATTTGAGTGGAATGTTACGACCAGATTGACTAAGAGCTTTCTGGAGGTGAGGCAGAGGATAAACAGGTCAGAGCTGGAGAGAGGGAGATGACAGTGGTACCGGAAGGAGAAGGGATGATCAGACTTGGTGAAAATTAAAAAAGAGGAAGAGTGTAGTTTCTGGCCACCTGATTAGAAAAACAGTGACACTTCACAAAGACAATAAATATAGAAGGATTAATATCTCTAAAACTTGGAAACAGCCCATTTGCCCATCAGTTGGAGACTGGATAAAGAAATGTGGTTTTTCTATAAAATGGAGTACTACTCAGACATAAGGAATGAGAAATTAGATTCATTCATAGGAAAATGGATACATTTTGAGGATATACTTTTAAGTGAAATAAGTAAGTCACACATGCGTAAATACCGAATAGTTTCTCTGGTGTAAAAAACTATAATAGGACATAAGATCCTAATGAGATAATTGACAATGTGAAATAGGAAGAAAAGGGCTAAAGGTGTAGGGGAAGTGGAAGGGTAAGGGAAAGATAATAAGGGAAAAAATATATGACAAAATGAAAATAGTGTTTGTAAATGGGGAGGGGAGGAGGGGGTGAAGGGAGGGCAGGGACAAGGGGAAAAAATGAGAACCAAGACCTGTCATGTAAAGGTACAAGATCCCAATGATGAATGTAACTGTACTGTATGCCTAAAATTACCGATAAACTCAATGAGGAAAAAAAATTTTTTTTTTTTTTTTGGTACCAGGGATTGAACTCAGGACCTTGCGCTTGCAAGGTAGGCATGGTGCCAATGAGCTAATCCCTGGCCCAGGATTAATAATTTTGACACGGTAGGAAGAAACAATTTCAGGTTGTGACATTTTGATCCTGGACCATGGAATTATACTTGCTAATACAGTGTGCTCAGTAGCTATTTGTTTTAGAGCTGAGTGCACAAATGAGTGAATACAGATGAGGGTGAGTAATCTGATTCAGATATTTAGCAAGATTTGGATATTCCGGGCTCACGGTTAGAAACATGGAAATAAGAAACTGATTTGGGACTGTGAATATAATTTTTTTTGTATATGTGCTGCCAAAGCGAGCACATGGACTTTGAATAGAATTTTTAAAGGAACACAGAGAATGAGCAGAGAGCACTACAGGGGAAAATTAACATCATCACAGCATCTGTCAAATTTTGGAAGTCATGGGTACCCTTAACAAGAGTAGCTTAAGTGAACAATAATGGTGAAAGCCAAGTTGCAGATTGAAGAATGAATGACAGACAGACAAGTAAAGACAGTGACTTCTAAGTCCTTCAAGAAACTTGGTCATGAAAAGGAAGAAAACTAGGGTCAGAGCCAAGAATGGACTACAACAGAAAGGTAGGGTTTTTTGTGCTTAAAGATGGGAAGCTCCCAAATAGAGGAGTGCTGTGCAAAATAGCGAGCTTGTGTTCTTAAAGGTCGGTGTCAGAAAGCAACCCTAAGAAAGACTGGACCCCTGCAACGGAAGAGGCCAAGTCATTGACAGCTGCAGGTTCCCTGCTGTCTGGGTTCTCTTCCGCTGTGAAGGGCACCACTGGCGCGTGTCATGAGATTGGATAAGGTCTGCTGACTGGATAATAGTATTATACTGATGTTAATATCCTGATTTTGATCATTTTATTGTTGAATATGTAAGGGAAAATCCTTATATCAGGAAACGTACACCAAATTACTTAGGGATAAAGGAGCATTTTGTTTACAACTTACTGTCTGAGAAAAAAGTTTATTTATACACACACAAGCAAACGCGAGTATTGGGGACATTTTGGTGCTCTTCTTGCAAGTCTTAAGTCTCAAATTATGTCATAAATATTAAAAAGCAAAAAAACAAAGTTCCATGGCAATAATCAACGATATGGTCACTTCCACTTGCTTGTTTCCTTCCAGACTATGATATACCTGAGGGTATCACATAGGAGCATCACTACTGAAGTGATCACCAAACACTTCATAGTCTATTAAAATACTACCCAGGAAAGGCTTTCACAAGAGCAGAAGGTGGAAAAGGGCCCCGAGGTCTTTCCTTACCTGTGTATGACAACATCTTTCTGTTGCCCTACTCGGTAAATTCGGTCACAAGCTTGATCTTCAAGGGATGGATTCCTGTTAGAGGAGAAGGAAAAAAGGTTTACCTAGATGTACATGACAGAGTATGGCCGTTGGGCCAAATCTAGCCCACAGCCTGCTTTTGTCTGCTCCTTCAGCTAAGAGCAGCTGTTGTATTCTTCTTTTTTTTTTGGTACTGGAGATCGAACTCAGGTCTTTGCGCTTGCAAGGCAGGTGGCGGATCTGCTGAGCTAAATCTCCGGTCCAGTTGCTGTATTCTTAAAGGGGTTGAAGAAAAACAAAGCAAAACTCTCTCTCTTACACACACACACACATACACACACACTCACACAAAACCCTCAAAGAATAAATGACAAAAAACTTTGGCCTACAAAGCCTTAGATATTTACAGAAAAGGTTTGTTAACCCACATTGTAGGCTAAATTGAGCTAAGAAAAGCTAGTGCCAGATACAGTCTTGCCCTCTGATGAAAAACTGGGACTTGACTACTAATAACAACTCTTTGAATTATTATCAGTTGGTAACTAGAAGTAACGGAGGTGAAACCAATAGTTAAGTACAGTCCTTAGGTAGCTGGATGACCTTGGGTGAGTTCTCCAATCACACTCCTAGGGTTCAGATCATTACTTGGAAACTTAAGGGCTGGCAATTGTTCTCAATGTTTACCTTTTTCAACTTTACAGTGTATCATTCACCTTAGAGGCTTGTTTCCTTTGTTATGGATTCTCATTTTCTCATCTTACCTCTTTAAACCTTGGATAACAATTCTACATCTCAGAAAACAGCATAATCCCTAGCATCCTTCCCTCATTCCCATGTATATAAAAAAATAGAGGCCCATGTAAGCCCTAAATGTTCTCCAAGAAGATAACAGGTTGGTTTGTTTGTACCAATCTGGGCTGCCTGGAAAATTAGACAATCCCAGAAGGAGTGTCTGGTGCACCAGTCCTTTACTGGCAGAAAAGGAAACCTAGAAACTGGTATAACTTATATGAGACTCTCTCCTAGTAACACATTAACTCATTCATCCTGTATCCAGGACAGATACTGGCATGTTTCTGGCAGTAGCACTACACACAACAAATCCAAAGGCTGTGTACTAAGTGTACTTCTAACATCAGTAGAAAAGTCTTTTCCTTTCTTTTTGAAGTAAAGCTTCTAAGATTAAAATTTCTTTAGGGCTCAATAAATATGCCTGGAATATGGCTTCTAGAGACGAGGTAAAACTGCATGATGTAAACTCATAGCCTGAGGTAAAGCTATGCTCCCAGTTTCTATGGAAACAGATGTTAAATTAACAATAAAGTGAATGAACTATCTTAAGCAGTCATTTGAAGACTGCTCAGGAATTCAGGAATGTCAACTAGCCTTACACCCTCTTTGGAGTTGCATTTATAGATGTGTATATACAGAGGCAACTCCTTCATACAAGTACACACTTGACATAAAAAGTCAGCCCATGCTGCCCCTCTAGCACTCTGTTCTCCTTGCTATGCTGTAACAACTCAAGTCCACAGTCTTTACCAGTGCATGTCCAAAAGGAAAAGATGGTTTCCTCCAGTCAGATTTAGACCAACACCTCCAGCCAAGAGAGAGATTAGCATAACCTTCAAAAGAAAACATAGCATTAACTTTATACAGACTTGGTCTCACAATACATTTGGTATAGTTTGGATGTTAAGTGCCTCCCAATGGTCTATGTAGTAAAGGCTAATCCCCAGCACAGTATTAGACGGCTGGGGAACCTTAAAGAGGTGGGGCCTACTGGGAGGTCTTTAGGTCACTGGGAATGTGCTCTTGAAGGGCCCAGCCCCTTGCTCTTTCTCTTTTTTTACTTCCTAGCCCAAAAATGAGAAGTTTTGCTCTGCCATGAACTCCTGCCATGATATGCTGCCTTGCCACAGACCCGAATCAACAGGGCCAATTAATCATGCACTGCAACATTCAAAATCGTGAGCCCAAATAAACCCCTTCTCTATATAAAATGATTACCCAAAGTACTTGTTATAGTGATGGAAAGCTAAGACAGCATTCTTCTTTTATTTTAGGTTCAAGACCAAATCAAAACAGGTGAGCAACATATTCCAATCAAATTTCCTCCAGCTATCTTATTTGGAAACATTAAGATGCCATCTCCAGTTTGGGATTTAGCTCAGTGGTTCCGCCACCTGCCTCACAAGCACAAGGTCCCAAGTTCGATTCCCGGTACCAAAGAAATAAAATAAAATAAAGATGCCATTTCCTATGCCTCACCATTGAAAAACTTTTCGCATCTCAGTGTTTTAGAAGTCAATCTCAAAAAACTGAGTGCATGCCAAAATATATGAATACAATTTAGAGCCCTAAGGCAGTCAATTCAATAAACTTTCCTTTAACCAGATTTTGTCCATTCCATCACTTCCTGCCCTTCTATTGCTGTAATAATTCTCCTGCCAATCACTCGACTAATGTTTTCCAAATTTTTATTATAAATAATTCGATGACTGTTCTTCCATTTCCTTGCACATTGCCTCGTATCAAAATCTCAACTATCCTCGCGTCCTCCACAAAGATTCGCCTGGTCCCAACCAGCTCTGCTCCAAATCTCCTCTCTGTCCTCACACTTTATTCTCTTTAGAGTACTCTACTTTCTGATAAGTACCTCAATAAATGTCAAATAAATTACCAACAGTTGCAAGGATCAAGGCTGTGAATATGTTTAAGTTGAGTTGCTGTATTATAATGCTCTCTGCATATCTAATAACAATTTGCTGCTTGACTGTAAAGCTCTGCTGTGGCCAGCTCATACCTGAGGGCCCCTGGAGTGGTTAAATGCCTCAACCAAGTCCATTCTCTGCTTGGGGTTGACGGAGCCATCGATGCTGGCATAACTCAGTCCATGCCTCTTAAGGTGCAGCGCTACCACTCTCAGCATGCTGGTCCACTGAGAGACAATGACACTGGAAAGCAGGACAAGATAAAAGACCACCCCGAAAATAGACTAAACAAATGCATCGGCAGGGTTTTCATGCCCTATTAACCTGAAAATTAGTTTTAAAATGCAGACAAGGAAGTGCCTCCTGTTATCTGTTATCACGACCATGGTTTGGATCTCCAAAGATCCACGTGTTAAGGAAAGGCTTGGTCCCGGGCTGGTGGGAGGTGGTGTGGACCCTTTGGATTCGCACCTCCAGAACTGTGTGCAGCCTGTTATGGTTTTGTTTTGTTTTGTTTTTGCAGTGTTGAGGGTTGAACACAGGGCTTTCACACTGAGCTGCTTATACATCCCCAGCCATTTTCTTTTAAATATGGGGACACAGTCTCACCAAGTTACTAAATTGCCTCGTATGGGCTCCTACTTGTGATTCTCTTGTCTCCACCTCCCAGAGTGCTGGGATTATAGCTGCCTGCTACCATGCCTAGCTTATGTTAGTTATAAGCTTGTAAGACTTCCAATTATTTCTAGACTCCATTTTTATCTTGCACTAAACAAAGTCAGAAACAAATGGTGGCAATATTAAAGTAACAGCTCCAACCTTCTTATATTTGAAGGCCTAATGCTCATCCAGAGATTTGTGGTCCTGCAGAAAAAGGGTACCGTAGCCAGGCTGGTAGTGCACACCTGCAATCCCAGCACTTTGGAGGCTGAAGCAGGAGGACCACTATGAGTCTGAGGCCAGCCTGCGCTATATAGTGAGTTCAAAGCCAGCCTTTTTAAGACCCTGTCTTAATTAGGGGGGAAAAAAAAAAGGAATACCAGCCACCAGCTACCCACTATGTGACAGCCAGAACTACACGCTGTTAGGGATCCCACCCCTTAAGTCACATTTTAGAGTTTTAAAATTCTACATTGAAGTGCTTCACATGGACAAAGTCAGATGTATCACACACATGTAAAGTGTAACACAGGATGAAATGAACCCCATCTCCGAGCACATAAGCAGCACTGTGGCAGCTCCCTGCCCGACTTTTCTGTCACTCCCTTGCTTTCTTCACACAGCTCACTCTTTTGAACACTGTTTCAGATGCCTCACTTACCCTGATCCTCTAGGAATGTCCTTTTCAATCTGTATTAGAAATACTTTAATTAGAAATCATGGGGAATTTGTACTGTATCCTCAGTGCTTTTTACAGAGCTTAACTCGAGGTCTTGATATGAAAAACCATGATTTTTAAGTCTGAGCAATAGCAAATTTCCTTGCTTAATTATAAGCAATGCTTGGATAGTGAAATAACACATTTACCTCTTTTGGGACCCTGAATTTCTTCGGATTGCCTCCAATTCTGCCAACAGAGATGATATCTGGGAAAAGGTTACATTAACTTTTCAGTTTAAGTGAGTCACGTTTCTCCATCTTCTCTCCCCTAAATTACTGAAGCTGTCCCCGGGATGCCAATGTGCTCCTGGTCCGAACCTTCTCTACTGCAGCCAGAAGCCTACTCCTAAAATACAAGTCTGTCACTTCCCTCCCTGAGCTGCGACTCCTTCCATGGCTTCCCACTGAGCAGAGAGCCCAGGTTCCTTAAAACAACCAGCTGGAACCTCGCTGCCTAGACTGCTACTTACTCCTCCTGGCTCGGCTCACCGTGCCCTCCTCAAGACCGCACTGTAATCATATCAAAAGTCCTCTTCCTGACATTGGCATAGGAAAAGACTTTATGAACAAATCCTCAGTAGCATAGGAACTAGCAGAAAGAATCAACAAGTGGGATCTCATCTTATTAAAAAGCTTCTGCACTGCAAAAGAAATCATCAACAGAACTAAGAGACAACCTACAATATGGGAAAAACTTTTTACCAGCTTTTTACCTCCTCAGACAAAGGACTATTATCTAGAATATATAAAGAACTCAAAATAACCAGCCCCCCCAAATACAAAGACCCAATTCTAAAATGGGCATCTGAAATGAACAGACATTTCTCAGACAAAGAAATAAAAGCAGCAAGTAAATATATGAAAAAATGTTCCACATCACTGGTCATTTGAGAGATGCAGACGAAAACAACACAGATTCTACCTCACCCCACACAGGATGGCTGCTATCAAGAAATCACACAATAACAAATGTTGTCGGGGTTGTGGGGAGAAAGGAACCCTTCTCCATTGTTGGTGGGAGTTCACACTAGTGCAACCACTGTGGAAATCAGTATGGAGAACTAGGATTAGAGGTTCCATCTGACCCAGCCATCCCTCTGCTGGGTATCTTTCCAAAAGAATTAAAAGAATCATACCACAGTGATATATGCGCACCCATGTTTATAGCGAGCGGCACAGTTTGTAATAGCTAAAACTTGGAAACAGCCCACCTGCCCATCAGTTGGAGAGTGGATAAAGAAAATGTGGTTTTTCTATAAAATGGAATACTACTCAGCCATAAAGAATGAGAAAGTAGATTCATTCATAGGTAAATGGGTACATTTTGAGGATATACTCCTAAGTGAAATAAATAAGTCACACGTGTAAATACCGAACAGTTTCTCTGGTGTGAAAAACTAAAATAGTACTCAAGATCCTAACGGGTTAATTAGCAATGTGAAACAGGAAGAAAAGGACTAAAGATGTAGGGACAGTGAGAAGGGTAGGGGAAGGGGAATAAAGGAAAGGGAAAAAAATAAGAGAAAATGTAAAAATGGAATCAAAGTCTTTGTAGGTGGGGAGGGGAAGAGAGGGTGAAGGTAGGGTGGGGACAAGGGGAAAAATAAGAACCAAGACCTGCCATGTAAAGGTACAAGATCCCAGCAATGAATGTAACTGTATTCTATACCTAGAATGTACCAGTAAGTTCACTAAAAAAAAAAAAAGTCCTCTTCCAGTAACTCACGCCGTTTCACCACTGTCTGCTCTGTTCCCTTTAGACCACCTCCCATGTCAGCTCAGTGTCACTTTTTAAGATCGAGCCAGCCCTCAAAGTACAAATTAGGTGCCCACTGCCTATGTCCTGCTACAGCATCTTTTGCTTTTGCTATCAGGATCCTGATCGTGCAAGATGTTGATTGCTTAAGTATCATCTCTTGCTTCCGGGACTTGGGACGCTCCAAGAGGTCCAAGGCAGCATGTGTCTGGTTCATTTCTGTCCTCCAGCCCCAGTACATGCCAGGACAAAGTGCTATCCTAATATTTGCAGAAGTAAGTGAAAGGTCTTTACCCACTTAAGAGCTGCTTCAAACATCACTGAAGAGGACCTGTTGAGACTGAAGAGCAACTGGGAAAGTTTCCAAAGAAACGCTCTGAATATTTACCCGGAAAATGCATTCAAGTCCATGTGGCAGCAGCCGTAAGAACACATGGGCATGAGTTTGGGGAGCAGCTGGTTTCATTCCTCTAACTGCTCAAGTGAAAAAAGGCCTTTCAAATCCATCTATGAGCCCAAAAGCTCATATTCTGGAATGGTGGAGGAGGAAGAAAGCTGGTCCAGAAATCTGCTGCGGAGTGACTGTAGTTCTTGCTCTGCCAGCCAAGGCTGTTCCACCTTGGAATATGGATTCCTCATCAGTAAAGATGGGCCCGAGCCAGATGAACTCTGAGATGCACCAGGCTCACACCTTCTGACTGCTGTTATTACAGGGGTGACCTACAGAGCTGCAGCACATCCAGTTGCTTTTCAGTCTTAACAAACGCGCTGACGTCTACAGGGCAAGGACAGTGCCTTGGGCTGAGCAGGAGAAAAGCAGATGATACAGACACTGATGTGTCTGCTGTCCTGGTTGCTTGAGGGTGTGGACGGCGCCATGATTCCCACATGAGAAAGCTGGCAAAAGGGATTTTGAGATTCCTGAAGCGGGAAGGCTAGATCCATGGTCTGTTAGCAGGGGTTAAATTCCAGGAGACTATTCCTTCCCCACAGGAAACAATTTTACATGGCTGACTATTAATGAGCTTATTTTGTTAAGAAGCCTTGTGAATAAATATTGCCTGAGTGTTACACAAGGTTTTAGGAATGTAAGTCTCAACATAATAGCTAACTGAAGGCTCTAGAACATGAACTCTGCCCCAACTCAGTTGGGGCTTATCTTATATTTTCCTCAGCTATTTGTGGGAAAGACCTAGGGAAATGTTTTAAAATTTTAATTAAGAGGAAGCATTTCTTTCCTTAAACAATTCCATTTCCTTGGCAGTCACCTCCTTTCTTCTAGTCTACATTTCTTTAAAAAGCCTTCGAAAAAAAGAGGTTGAGGCTAGGACTGGCAGTTAAGATTCTAATAGAGTCACACCTGACTTTCAGGGCATGTGGGATAATGGAGCACATTCCAAGCCAAGGGAAAGGCAGGACTCAAGTTACCGCATAAGCATAGCTCAGCTTCCTCTAATAGAACTCTTCAGCCTGAAAAAGCATTGATGAAAATAGGACTGAAGGACTTAGGGAAGATGGGAGGCTGCATGGGAAATCATACTCACAGATGAAGCCTTTCAACATGGAGAAACAACTGATGCTCAAGTGTGACACAGTCTCCAGCATGCAGCCTTTGTGGTTTTCCTTTCAAGCTTTCCCTCATCAAACTGCTTGTCTGCTTAGGCCTCACAGCTAGCGTAAACCTGGCAGCCTCTTTCCCTAGTAACCCGTAACAGAAAGACTGCCTTGCTGGCGGAACTGTCCTAAATCGCTCTCTGAAATACTATGCGATAAGGCTTTCTGCTCTTTGTGATACAAACCAAGGCTTCAAGCCTAGAGCGAGAATCCGACTGACTGCAATCTAAGAGCTCCAGCTCTGCTCTACAATCTAGGGGAGATGTTGAAGAACCCAGAGCTCTCTGCTTGAGCAGAGCGACAGAAGTACCTTGGTGCTGCCCCGTGTGTCTTCAAAGAGCTCCACCTTGAAGTGTGCACCATGAAGGGAAACTGTGGCGGACGGCTCTGCGTCCTGGAGTTCAGACAAGGTCAGAGTGTTGAGCTGCTCTTCCAGGGACAGGCCGAGGCCTTCGCTCTTCAGTTCTGCTGGATCCAGGACCTGGGGGAACAAAGAAAAGGGACAGGAGTGGATGGGCAGTCACAGCAGCAAGCCTTACTACTTGCTATTGAGGTCGTCGTTGTTTAACACTTGACAGAGCAAAATGTCCTTGAATTTTTCTCCAGTATCTCACTCCTCAGAACAATTCTGTTTAAAGGGTGATCTTGCAAGTTTTTCCATTATCATAAAGATAAACCACATGACAGAATTTTAAAAAGATTTGTCAGACAGATGACGTGATCATTCTATTTTTTCCCTGCTACAACAATTCAGTAAATTAAGCTACTGATAGTCAAAATACATTACTACAGCTCCTGAAAAAATACACGCTTCTCAATTTTGGATATGCCTCTATCCAACGTAAAGGTAACTCTTCAATTTGTACAACTACTTGAGTTTTCATATCTACATCTAAAGGCCTCAATACTAGACTATAACTAAATGAGCCTTACTACACTCCGACATATCAAAACATTCACAAGTGCTTTCCTTTTTATCAAAATGTCATTTCTCATTCTCAAAGTTAATGAATATTCTTCCCAATGCCATGGAAACCATCAAGATTAAGGGAGAGTAAGGTAAAATAGATAAGCTCCTTCTTATTCACCCCACCAAAAAGCAAAAGAGAAAAACAAAACTCCCTAAAGACCGTTTCCCTTGTTCCAGCAGACTGGACCTCAGCTGCAGGAAACTGAAATGATGGCACCACATGGAGACGGCTCCTTACCGACTTCAGTAAAGAAAGATGACAGCAACACTGGCGCAGTCTCAGCAGCTGGGACAGGATGTGGACGGTGCTGGGTTGCTGCCAGTCTGCCGCCACGAGGCCCCCAGGCTCACTGGACCCAAACTCGCGTGCCACTTCCAAGAAAGAAGATAAATCCCAGGGAATAGCATAGGATTTAACATAGAGCAGTCTGGGGGGATACTGCAAACTAAATGAAGCTATTTTAAACTTGTTTGAGATTCAATAATTTCAATAACTTCATAGTTTATAATTTACTTCTACAACTAAAGCAAATGAAATACTGGTTTTCTTTATAGACCTACCTGTATTTTTAAAAGTAGACTGAGAAAACAATTAAAAAGAAGTTTAGATCACCAGGTCTCATCTTCATTTTATCCTGGTTTGAGGTTCTTAGCTAAAGCTGAACTCCTTACACCTGTGATTCACAACCCTCCATTTCTGCCATTTTCCTGACTGCAAAGCCTCATTTCCATTAATGATGTGCACTTAGGAGTGCGCCTGGTTTACCTCTAATAAATGGATTATCAGGGCTTCTTCCGGATTGGTTTCCTCCAGTTTCATGTTTTTTCAGATAGGACTGCAGAGCAGACCTGCTTCAGATCAAGAAAGAAAATGCACATGTAATTGTCTCCAAGGCCGAACAGGTACACCGTGGTTACCGCAGAACTGTGCTCGTAGTGGCACTCAGACTGCAGCAGTGGACTTCTTCGGTGGTGCCAAGCTCACAGTGAGCACTGGCCGAAGGTAAGGCAGAAGAAATAATTATAAAACTAAACTGCTCTTTATTTTTTTCAATTTTTTCAATTTTTTTTTTTTTTTTTTTTGTTACTGGGGATTGAACTCAGGACCTCTCACTTGCAAGGCAAGTGACACTGAGCTAAATCCCTGGCCCCTCAAACTGCTCTTTAAAATCAACAAATAAAGTATAAAAGCCGACAATAAACATATTTACATTGGAAATGAGAGGTTCCAAGTAGGAGACAGCAGAACTAGAATCCGAGGGAAGAATAACAAAGCAGCTTTCTTAGGTTCCAGTGAGGCTGCCTGGCAGCTTTAATATGGTTTAAGAGATCTGACCCTTGACTCCCGCCCAAGCAGAGGGAGGAGTAAAGAAGCAATGCATGAGACAAGGTGCTTCTTTATGGCACGCACCGTGATCTTGCGAAAAAGACATTGTACACAGTCTCTTCATCTTCAGAAAGCTTCAAATGATGCAGCTGACATTTACGCTGGGGCAGCAACACCTGGAAGGAGGACAAAGGAAGCTGGTTGGAAATGGACTGGACGCCACAGAGCAAACTGCCCAGATGTAGTGGACTCCTCAAAAGCAACTTTATTCTTCTGAAAAATAACAGTGTGCTAACACCCTGCACAACAGGACTCTAACACGGGGCCCGGGACCAAAACTCAGGGCCTCTTCACAGGAAACCGGAAGCTCAGAGGCTTGTGAGGTACAGGACAGAGGGCCATGAGGCCCTAAGAGGACCCGGTCATCCCCACCCAACCCCGGACAGGTATGAATCTGATTACCAAGGGTTTGCCAGTGGAGTCCAGTTGGTCTTTTGTTCTCCTCAGCAAAAGGCTCTTGGTTAAAATACTTAACCGCTCTCCTCCTTTCTTTGAGCCATTGTCAACCTGGCTTTTCCACAGATTGAACTCATCAAATGGAGAACAGCGGAGGAATCTTTTTTTTGTTGGGAAGGACACAGAGCAGAGGAGAAGAAATATGGGAGAAAGGAATAAAGGTTCAAAGTAAGGCATAAGATGAAAACAAAGCAGATTTTCTGTTACATCTGTCATCCAATCATTTTAAAAAGTGAATTTCACAGCAAATCTCTGCAACACAGATCAAAAGGCTGCACGTCCATAACGGATACCACATTTTTAAAATGTGACTTTTCCCATTAACAATGTCTACATTGTCACAACAGGACATATAACCATAGCTAGAATTTATTTCAGAAGCTTCAAAGGCTAGCAAAGAAATGCCATATCCTTTAAGGGGCTGACTTTGAATAAAAGCATATATTTAAAAATCAACATTCTTTCTTGTTTGCCTCAAATAAATTGTATTCCTGACCCTAGCCCAGATGTTTTAACAGAGAAATAGCTCATGACTTTCATCAGATGAAAGAAAGATGACTTTTGTTTCCTTTAATTCAATCTGTCCTACATTTTTGCATAAACAGAGGCTGGATGTAATCAAAGTCCTCTATCAGCCAGTCAATCAATGGATATTTCTCATGAATATTAATTCTTTTGCCCTTTAAAGGTTGACAGGCTTGCCATCTGCTGCACAAAATAATCTGACACACATCAGAGCTTCACGATGAGACAAGCACTAGTAATGAAGAGTCAGGGACAGGGTTTGGTTACAGTCGCCAAGAGCTTACTGACTTCAGGAGTGAATACATATCCAACAGGTTGTTCTGAATGGGGGTTCCAGTGACAGCCCAGCGGGCACGGGCCTGCAGCTTGCACACAGCCATGGACGTCTGCACGCTGGGATTCTTCACATTGTGAGCTTCATCCAGTACGATCCGAGCCCAGACTATCTGGAGCAAAGGTGTTGAGAAGCCCTGAAAGAAAATAAGGGAAATCCAGGAACAGTATGGGAATATGTACATTATCTTCAAGGAGACGAACAAGATAACAAACAAACACTATGGACCCACTCTTCCCCTCTAATTTGCTCAGATCAAATACACTGAATGGAGCTGAAAAACCAAGAGCAAAACCTCTCAACTGATTCCAATAAACAGGTTACTTGAGAGTCTCAGTCCCTAAGCTTAAAATAAAGAAAAGTAAAATGTTTTATTTGAGGTTTCATTTATTCATTCAAACCACATTTCAGCAATGGCTATCAGCCTGCAAATTCACTTCCTCAAAAAAAAAATACTTACTAAATTGGCGAAAATTTTACTAGAAGTCTACTTCTAAGGCATGAAGGCAGACCCAAAGGACAATCCCTACCCTCAAGGAGCTCAAAATCTGGCAGGGGAGAAAAACATAGTTGCAACGTGATGTATATACCATTAAGTCACACTAGACACCTTATGTCAGAGGGACTCTATGTTCCCTTTCCACTGTGGCATCCACGACACCTGAGACCCCCTGTCATAAGGAGAGGGCCATATCTGCTGAGTAAATGGGTTGCCGTGAATAAATAAGCACAAGGTGTCGGAAGAGACACTGAACCAAATGGTGGGAAAGGAACGGTCCAGGAAGGAGTCTTGAAGCAGATTAAAAATGAAAATGAGGGCAGAAAAGCATCGCATACAGCAAGAGAAGGCGAAATGTGTGACAGAGTGTGGCAAGGACTAGAGGTCCTTCGGTACAGCAGAGCAGGAAGCGCTGTGGGGAGGGAAAGGGCCGAGGAGAGATGAAGGCACACGGGTCAAGCAGGACTATAGAGCACTTATTTATCCTGAAAGCAAAGGACAAGTACTAAGGAATCTGAGAAGTTCATCATTTATCAGAAGTCAGCATTGATCATGAACTGGAGACCAGACTCTAGAGCTCGCCCCTAATAAAGAAACATGTGAATATCCTATTGTACTAAACATAAAAACGTACATACAATACTACACTTCCATCGTGGCGGGGGTAATCCCCATAGTAATTATGCAACAAAGCCTTTACACTGTGGATCTCCCCACAAACACTCGGTCTTTCATGGTTACTAGTTAGCCTCTGGCCTACCTGTCATCCTATTACATTCAAAAATCAGATTCACTCATAATCCATTAAAGTGAGTCTTATAAAGCACACCTGTGAAAGTTTGTAACTCAATGTCCCTAAGTTGGGGACTTACTGTATTTGCAATTTTTTTTTTATGTGGGGAGTAGAAAGAAGGCAAAGAGAGATGGCTTAATAGCACAATAAGTACTAAAATACTGGTTTGCACACTAAATATACAAAATAACATCAGAGTACACACCGTACATTCTTAAGATTAAAAGTAGCAACAAGTGAAGTTTTCTTACATTCATGTGATCATTACCATCACAACTGGCTGTGGTAACTTTAGTCCTAAAAGACATCTGAACACTGTACCAAGTATCAACCTTCACCTCTGAGTGGCTGTGCAGGCTGAGAGATGAAACCGAGGAAATCAGTAAAGAATGTCCACGGGTAGAGACGGTTTAGAACATTCCTGACCTTCCAAGAAGGAGCCCTGCTCTCTCTGAGGCTGTCAAAAGACACATGTTAGATGATGTGTGGCTCCAATTCTGTCTCCCTGATGCCCCCAAGCCTCACCTCCACACCCAGGTCTGCACCTGGGACCTCTTCCTCCTGCTTCTTTGTGGGAATCTCCTTGGCCAGAAGGCTGTATGTAGTAATCACAATGTCGTATGTAGAGAGGCTGCATAGACACAACACAAAGAATGCAGTAAGCAATCCCTCTATGGATGCTGATGAGAGACAGAGTTGCTATCTTTATAAAACAGCCCAGGGCTGGTTAGACAGACAATGAGACTGATTAACTTAGGTCCTTAATACTCACAAAAACAGAGAATTTTAGAGGTAAATTAACCCAGTTGGCTAGAAGAAGAGAAAGAATTGATTAAATTACGTCCTACACACACACACACACACACACACACACACACACAAGGTTTTAGGGAGGTAAACTTTACCACTGGGCTTCCATATCTCTTACCTCCGATCATTTTTACAGTCTTCTCACTATAGCTAAAACAGCCTCCCTCTTCCCATCCAATGAGTCAGAAAGGAAGGCTGGGGTCATAGTTAACTTGACATGGCCTGGCTAGAGCAGAGAGGAGGACAGGGCTGGCAACTGACATTTAATGGTGATTTGACATGAATACTGCTAAAATCTCAGAAGAGAAAGAAATCCTCACAGCACTGCTCACCTCACATCAGGGATGCTTTCTCTCCACTAAAATGGCTTTGTGTAAACCCATTAATTTAACCACTGGTATAAAAATATATACTGTAAGCTTTCAGTTTACCCTGCCTGCCCTCTTTCCATACAAAGATTCTCACTAATGGTATGGTACTATTCCGAAGAAGCTTAATATAATGCACCTGAGACTGTCAGTAAAAACTTTTGATAAACACGGGTCACAGAGGAAGCAATGTTTATAAGTTAACTTAGCATGATATTTAAAGTATAACTGAGAATGAGTCTAACCAATCAACTAGTACATTCTGAATACCAAACCAGTTATCTTCAAAGTATAAATCAAGTGAGATCCAATTTATTTCTAAAAAAATACAGAGAAAAGACAACTCCAAGGTCTGTGCTAGGGAAAGTCTGCCGGCCTGTCATTGCTGCCCTGATTCCTTCTGCCTGCTTAAATGACTGACTGTTAGGTATAAGAGCTGTTGTGGTGTAAGACTGAGGGAAACCAATCTGGTAATTTTCTCTTGAAAGACCGTTGCCCTGCTCTTTACGAGATTATCTTTCATATCAAAGGTTAGGGAGAGAGATTATTTAGAGACAGAAAAAATGTTGTCCTTATCCTTGATTAGAACACTAAAATATTCACTTCAGATAGTCACAATTACAAACTTAAAGCAATTCCTTTAAAAGCAGAACACAGGGCCAGGGATTTAGCTCAGTGGCACCAAGCCTGCCTTACAAGCTCAAGGTCCTGAGTTCAATCCCTGGTACAAAAAAAATAAAAAATAAAAAGGCAGAACACAGGGCTGGGGGTGTAGCTCAGTGGTAAAGCACTTGCTTAGCAAGCACGAGAACCTGGGTGCAATCCCAGGAAAAAAAAAGAAAAAAAAGTAGGACTAAGATCTGTCATAATCTTTCCTCCTTCCTGAGTATTCCTCCTCAGAAATTTACAGTTAGGTCTAATATTTCTCTCTCCTCCTCCCCGCTCTCATTTTGGAGCTAAGGATCAAACCCAGACCCTAATGCATGCTAGACAAACATTCTACCATTGTGAGCTAAACCTCCAACTGCAAATCACCCTAAATTCTAAAGTCTAAAATTTCTTAGATGGTTTGTATGCAGTTGTAAAAATATGGATACACACATATGTATGTCCTTACACATATACACATTATCCACTTATATGTCAAGTCTGTAGCAAGTAAGCATTACAATTTTATCAAGATAAAAGTATGAGCCCAGGATGGGATGGTTCCATTCACACTAACGGAACAGGAGCGTGAGTTCTAGAATCAGAACTTCAGCCACCAAGACACTGTGATATGTAGCCCTGCTTGCCAGGGAATGCTGCTGCCACCTGGCGGACAACTCAGGCACTGCAGGCTTCTCACGCCGCAGCTTTTGTAGAGGGCAATGACAAGGACAGCAAAAGAATAGTTTGGTCTCAAAATATATCTCTTGGTAAAAGACAAAGGCTGTTTGGTGATGAGAATGAAAATCTGCCTTTGGTCTTCACACACACGACTAGTTCTGATGAAAGGAAGAATCGGTAAGCGGGAAATTCAACGGGGCTCCCGAGCCCAGGACTGGACCCTCAGGACTTGGGCACTTACACCTTTGCGCGCCGATTCCGGTGTGGCCCATGATAGAGACACACTCTTAGCTTGTTGCCGGTCACACGTTTCTCTACCTCATTTTTCCAGTGATGGATCAGGGAAGCAGGACAGACAATTAATGTTCCACGGGAAGTACAGACAGAGGAGTCTGGAGGGAAAAACAAATCAATAGCTAGTTACATTCATTAAACAGCCTTTAATTTCTTCAGGACATTACCACTTTCTCTTGACTGGTTTTACTTCTTCAGTCAATATTTTTAACTCTTGCTCTTATTTGTACACAGAGCTGATGGCAGACTAGGAAATGGAAGAGACCAAATTACTTAATTATTTATCTTTTCCTTTAAGAGTTTAGAAGCCAGGTACGGGGGCGATCTGTTTTTCGTCTCAGAACTCTGGGAGGCTGAAGCAGGAGGATCACAGTGCAAGCCTTGCCTGGGCAATTTAGCAACATACCAAAATCCCATCTCCAAGTAAAAAGCCCGGGGACATAGGTCAGTGCTGAGGCTCGGGGTTCAGTCCCCAGCATCAATCAATTAGTGAGCTGGTCAGACATAAAGAGAGGCTAGAAAGGAGACAGCGAGTGATCTTAGGGTGAGAAAGCAATGCTCTTTCACAGGGGCTAGGGTAGAAACTGGATCATTTCCTGATGCTTCCTGAGTTGATTCATAATAGAGCAGCATTATCATTTTTTCCATTAAGTATCACTCAATGTACCTGTACATTAGAACATTGATTATATTAGAAAACGAAGTACATTTTTAGGTGTCAATTAAAACACACACATAAACCCTCTTACGGAAGAAGCAGTCGCCATGCTGGAAGCGTCCAGTGACAGAATACCGGTGCCCTCACGCCTGTGTGTGTACACCTGCTGCCCCGCACAGGGTCATGCAGCTGTGGTCTCAGAGTCCGGAGAGCACAGAGCCTCGAACCATCACCCGACCGACGGGAAATGTACATGGCAACTTTCACGGGGTGGTAACGACACAGCGCACAGCACCCTTAGGGACGTGTAAAGTCGTCACATTTCAAATATTTAGGTGACATAAGATGGAAACTGTCTGGCATCGAGAAATGTCTGGGATTTCAGAAACATGGAAACAAGTTCCCAGCGTGGATGCTAAAATGTGACTCTGTGACAGATCTCTCTTAAAAAGATCCTATGTTAATTTGGACCTACCCTGGAGTTTATTCTCCTGTCAACAACAATAATAATTACTATACTTAAAGTAAGTCCTCTATAGCCTTAGCTTTTGCTGTCATTTTTTTCTAATCACAGAAGGAAGCTACATTTATATTAAAAGGGAAAAACTGATGACTTTTACTCTGCATGCTCAGCATCAGAAGTGATACCACAGGAAAGTGGTCAAATACTGGTTTTCTAGGAGATTAATTAAATAAATCCAAAGGTGTTCTTTTGTAGCTTAAAAATGCTCCCTCTCAGCTGGCGCAAAGCATTCAGGAAATGGCATTCAGCACTTTGCTCTACCGTTTTTGGAAATCCATGTCAAAGCCACCTTGTCCTTTTCATTGCTTTTCTCTCGATTCTTCTGGGTCAGGATGAGTGCAATCATTGTCAGGGTTTTCCCTAAGCCCATATCATCCGCTAGAAAATAAAAGCACAATTAAGGAATGAATTGCTTGGGGGCAAAGAACGGGCACAACTGTTCCTGTTCTCTTTGCTGCCAGTGTCATTCAGGTCACTATTTTTGCCTCCCTTAATGGATTATCTATCTTCTTTGTTAAAATGAACCCTACCTACCTTTTGCTATTTATTTGGAAATCTAGGCCACCAGACATTTACTGACCCTTGTAACGTTTAGCGCTTATAATGGGGATCTTATCCTAGTCTCCACACTACAGTTATGCCACCGATAGTGTATCAAGGGATATCTGTTCTGATGTTGCCTGCACTTTTTATCTGCTACCTCAGAAAGCAAACAAGTCCAGCAGACACAAGCCACCACCTTCGGTTACTGGTGCTACTACATGACTCCAAACACTCCTCTATGCCCTTATTTTCTTTCTTCATCAAGGAAGGCTGTAACTTAACACTTCTTAGGTACCGTCACTGTACGGTCATGGACCTTATCTGACGTGCTCTCTGTACCCTGTGCAGTCCTGCTTCCTAATTGTATCAGGTCACAGCACTGAGGCTCAGACCTCAGGCTGCTACGTTTACTCGAAAAAATCATTCTGACGGAGTAGGAGAGGAGTACAGCATGGGCTAGGACGGATTCCTGGCACTGCTAATGTGCTGAAAAAGTCAACAGAGCAGGCTTTCAAACACCTGCCTGCCAAGGGGGTCCCTTGGCGGCTGCCTGGGGATCAAATTCAGGCAGCGCCCTCACCATGTCACAGCTGATGAGTGGCTCATTCTGCCTAAACAATGTGTACATTCACTAGCATCTAGGGGGAACACTTTCTCGCTGGGCGCCTGAAGTTTTGGAACCTGCCAGAGTGAAGCTGCCCGTGACCTGTCCTCAGGAAACATCCAAAACCTGCATCAGGTCTCCCTCATATTGTCCCCTGTGCCTTTTCCTTTTGCTGATTTTGATCTGCATCCTTCCACTGGAATAAATCACACCCGTAAGTATGACTATATGCTGAGTCCTACCTGTTCACCCTACCTATGCCTGAGGTAGCACTGGTTTTCTGCAGTTCTCACAGAATAGAAGTCATGATCAGTTGGCAACACGGCTATGGTCAATTCCCTGGAAACCTGGACTACAGCCTGGCATTCCACTGCTCCCAGTTTCGGGGGGACACTACACAATAAATGACTCCTCGCTTAAGCAGTCAGTCATCTCTTTTGCTCCAGCTGTATACTGCTGTGCAAGGTGCTTAACATTTCTACAGTTGGATTTCCTCATCCGTAAAATGCAGAATCATAGTACCTGCCTTACAGAGTGAGGAAAGGACTGAATAAAACATAATACATTTAGCACAGTGCCAAGCACTCAGTAATCCTTGGCTCTTACCGTAATACCAAACTTACCCAGAATCCCTCCCCTTGGCTTCTGGCTTTCCCGCCACAGTAACCAAGCTAATGCCTGCTTCTGGTGCAGCAGCAAAGGGACCTGACAAAGGTGATAACCAAATGTTAAAGATAAATTCCAGTGAGAAGCTTTATCAGATGCTGGACTCTGCACTGTTCCTCTCTACAAGCGAGTGCTCTGACATTCCGGTTGTCTCACAAGCTATTCATTTCACCAGTTGACGTGTAGTTGTAGTTTATGTCTAATGTTCAGCATTGCTATGAGGAGGCTCCCCCTCCAGTGAGCCTAGTTTGTCTGCTTAGTGAAAGCAGTAAAATAAAAAAAAAAAAAAATTAGCTCAAGTCCGCTTCTACCTCTTACAACCAAGACTTCTGACTGTTCACCCTACTTTCACTGGCCATGTTGCTGGCTCTTCCCAGTTCTCTCTTCAGTTGGACTCTCCTCTCTTTCACTGATGTCCCAGTCTGTGTTGCTAGTCAGATATCAGTTGCCCTTTAACCGAAGGCCCCTTCTTACCCCTGGGTACTTCCGCTGACCTCATACCCTGTACTTCTACTTCATAAAACGCCCCTGCTCACAATTCTGCGCTGAGTCCATGACCTGTCTAGAGCTCTTCAAGTCTGAGTTTCTTTATCAATGCCAAGAAAGGCCTCCTGCTCAACCTGCTCCTCCCAGCTTGGGGACTACTGACACCACATCACCAGTCACCAGCACCAGGCTCCCCTCTGACCCCTACGCCCCCTAATTGTTTTATATGTCTTCTATGGACTTTCACCCTAACTACTTCCTTAGGAGCAA
Source organism: Fukomys damarensis (assembly GCF_012274545.1). Lineage (NCBI taxonomy): Eukaryota > Metazoa > Chordata > Mammalia > Rodentia > Bathyergidae > Fukomys > Fukomys damarensis. Next base: position 47,421,577 of record NW_022900945.1, on the reverse strand, counting down.
GATTCTTTGCTGCCTTGTGGCACCTACCAAAACTTAATAATAACTTTACAACTTTGTTTCATGGTAGTCTTTCTCTTCACGGATTCCAGGACACTGTTAGGAGAAACTGTACTGTGACTCTTTCCTTGCTCACCTTCAAGCCAGCGGGATCTTCTGCCACTGCCGCCTCACCAGGACGCGACTCCAGGGATCGATGCAGCTCATCAATGGCTTCACTTGTGAGTTTCCACACTGCATAAAAGTGATCTTGCTTCCGACGGCCTGTGTATAAATAGGTGTTACCCAAAGAAGGCACAGCTACTATGGCTCAGCTACAGCTGCAAAAGAGCAATTAGCTGTCAAGTGGTGCATCTATATTAACTAGAAATTCTTGTCCCCAGGCTCACATGGCCTCACAGACTTGTCTATTCTCATTCTGTTTATGTTTGTAAGCACATAAACAATAATAATATTGGACAAAATAATAGAAAGTACATTGAAAAAATAAGATAACCCATCTTTCTCTTGCCCTTCTGCTCCCTTCCGTGCTTGTTTTCCTTTTGCATTTTTGCAGTGCTGGAGATAGAATCCAGGGCATCCCACATGCAAGGCAAGTGCTTTAAGCTACATCCCCCAGCCCAACTCCTGATATTTTTGATAGGTTTATTTTCCAGCTTTGAAAAGGTGGCAAAGAAAAAGGTAACACATCTAGTACTTTAGGAAAAAAATGATCACTGGGTGCAAAAAAAAAGCCAGTAGCCAAAAAGGCCATGGTAGAAGTTATCTGAAGTCTGACTCTGAAAGGAGAGAGGCCCCCAGGGTGCAGGTCATGAGCTGACAAATATTGTACTGCAGTACTGCTAGCCCGGTTTCTGCACACACAATTTTTACTAGAAGTTAATAACAACAGGCACCTTGACTGCAATTTTAGGGCTAAATCATTCCAAGTAAAAGTTGTCTAGGCAAATGAAAATGAATTAAATGTTAAAATGCTTTAAAACTATCTTAATGAAAGTATTTCCAAGATATATCACATGTATGTTACCACACTAATTTAACTTAATTTAATGGTTCTCTGGGTGACTCAGTTATCATTTTTATGAAGCAATAGCGTAATGTGGTAATGCTCTCAGAGGGCCTGAGTAGCCAAGTCTTCTATGAGACTTGAACAAGAAGGTTTTCTCATTTCCTTCTAGAGTAGCCTTACCTTCAAGTGGCTCCACATTTATTTCCTACCCCCTTGCTAATACTTAGCACTGTTCTTCAACTTTTTGTATCTCTAGCCATTCTCTATTGGGAAAAAACTAGCTTCAGCTTTTCTAGTTCCTGCCAGGAAACCTGAGCTCCTATGTCCAGAATGGTAAAGCAGCTCATCAGATGACATGATGACTCTACTTAGGATCTTCATTCTGCGGTTCCTTCTGAATTCCAAGTTGTCTGGCAAGTTTGAGGTGGAAATGCTTAGCTATATAGGGGGCTACTGCTCTCCGTGGGTCTGTAAGTTACTGGTGAAAAGAAAGAACATTCTCTGCTTGTCTACCTACCTGGTAATAATATCTGCTAGAGTTTTCATTCACTGGCGTTGACAGGTGAGTTCTACATGTTGGCCACTGGTCTGACAGATAAGTGTACAAAGGCATAAGGCAGACACAGTCTTTGGGCTCACAGGGATCTAAGTAAAACTATGCAAAGCTCCACAGAGCATTATGAACTTTAATTTATGGGTGACTTTCAATTCTAGAATGGCTTCTCCATTCTCATGGGTAAAGACATCTGCTAGTTAGCATATAACTCACAGAGGTAGCTCCTCCCAGGAGGGCCAGGCCCTGGGTCCTACCTCCAGAACACTGATTGGGTCTTCCAGAAGTTCCCTGAGAGGCTGCCATTAGTCCTAGCGACCCCAGAGGCTGGAGATGATGACCCGGAAGGGGTTGGGCAGGCACCATTAGGGGAGGGGCAGCGGCAGCTGCAGTGAAGTTGCTCTGTTTTGATGCTTGGGTGTTACTCTTTTCATTTGGTCCTGCTCAGGAAACAAAGGAAGAGATTAAAGCTGAGAAGAGCAAGTGAAGGAATTGTCTTTGTGGGGATGATGGTAAGGGAGGGTTGGATCATCAGCAATCCAATAAGCTAGGGCTAGGGAAGGCTTCCTAGATTTTTTTTTTTTTTTTTTTTTTGGTACCAGGGATCGAACGCAGGTCCTTGTGCTTGTGAGGCAGGCGGTGGAACCACTGAGCTAAATCCCCGGCCCTAGAGCACAATATTTTAAGAGTACTTACACAATGGCAATGAGGATTTTAGTCCCCAGAAAATAGTAAATAGTTTTTAAAAATTGTAGGTATAATTTAAAAGAAAGTAGAGAAGCAGATAATAAAACAGAAAGGTAAATGAATTAACACATTCTTTATCAAAATGTCTCTTGCAAGATTCAAGAAAACCCTCAGTTCTGGGGCATAACCCATTTACCTTGCTCCAGGGAGAGGGCCAGGGCACCAAGTCCTTCCTCCAACTCTTGGATTTGCTTTAATAACTTCTCACCTTTATCTGGAAGAGCCTGGATGTTCACTGATGCCAGTGTGCTCTGAAAAACAGTTCCTATCAAATGGATCCCTCCTCTCCAGATGTTAGACGGTAGCTTTAGATTAAAACAGCCTCACATGCTGAAATTATGGTCTTTTAACTATGTGTGTAAGAAAACCAGGATTTTTTTTTTTTTTTAAACCCAGCTGGTTTACAAACCCTGAAAATATAAACCTAGGAAAAGTTGTGGAGACTTAAACATCCACCTATAAAAGCTTCCCATGCTTGCCATGTCAAGCTCTTCTGTAGGGGAGCTGCCCATAGCAAGTCATTCTCTGCCCTTCGAAACAAAGCACAAGTCATGAATTACCTTCTTTTGTCTGAGCTGTGTGGTAAGGTACACATGCTGGGCTGCTGAGCTGGAGGGTTCTACCTTCCTGGAAATACCCATGGCTGTTGGTATTTTTCTTTGCACACTTTGATCAGGGAGTCGAAGATTCTCCTTCTTTTGTTTGTTGACTGTCGTCGAGTCAAAGAGCAGCGGGCTCTCGGGCTTAACAGAAGCAAAAGCAACAGCATCTTCCTCACTTTCATCACTGCTGGAGGCCGCCTCTCCCAGAGAAAGCCCTGGTGCCACTGGTCCTTTATGAACAGGCCCACGGGCCACCACCAGGGCCTGGAAATGCTCCTGGGGCAGCCTTTTCTGGAAGACCTGTGTAGATGAGCCATCCTTTGCCTCTGATTCCTTAGTCTTGAAGTTCTTGAGGTGAGACTTGCTGAGGTGTCCCTCTTTCCGGGGCTGGCTCCCTGGGTTCTGACTGTGAACAGTCTGAGGCAAAAGCTGGGTTTCCTTTTCTCTTGGGGGGTCTGATTTGTTTTGGACATCTTGACTTTTCCCATCTGACTTCTCCTGAGGAGACCCAGATGCTCCTCTCAGCTCATTTCCATTGTACTGTTTGGGTGCGGTTCCTTCAGTCTCCTCTCTACACCGAAACTCTGTTCTTCCCCTTTGCTCATTCTTTGGAGTGCCAGATTGCTTTTTCTTTATCACCAATGAGAGCTCTTTCTCCATCCAGTGGTTAGATTCAGGCTTCTCTACCTTCTTTTGACCCAAAGGCTGGTCTTCGTTTTCCCTTGGTTTCCTATCAGCTGGCTTCCCCACACCTTCCCTTTCCATGGACTGTTTCCAAAGAGCTGGTTTTTGATTCTTGTCAAGCACCTTGAATGGGTTTCTCAGCTGGCTGGAAGGTGGAGGAAATGGCTCAGAAGTGTGAGACTTCTTGGTGACAGGAAGTTCTTTAAAATTAGGATCCTAGGGATAATGAAAATGATTAACTGTAATGTAAAATAATGCAATGTGTACATCAAGAGAACAGAAACACAATATAAGCAGTTTACTATTTCTAAGCATTTCTGGTATCATTTCTCCACCTTAAAAAAAATAGATGTCAAACTCACAAAGATTTGGCTTCTTAACTTTCAGGGCTTTGTTCCTTCCCTGTTTATGATCAAACTTTTCTAAGTCTAGAGGGAGAGAATGAACCAAAGTGCTTTTTACAATCCAGTTACTCTTTAAGAAAAGGATTCTTTCAAGATGAACTTGTCCCCAAACCTAAACATTGTTTTCCTATGCTTACACTGATTTTTTTGGCTTTGGGAAGGTTTCATGGGAGGAATACAGAATCAAAGTCTAAGCCGTATTTTTGCCAAGATAAGTATTATCACTTCCTTATGTCTAGCTCCCCCTGTACTGGATATCTGTAGGGCTTTTGTTTTTAACATTCTAGATGCTCATGAGTCATATTTAGCTTATTTAATATCAAGTATATATAAAAAGATGAAGAAGTCAGTCAAGAATATCTAATTTTTTTAAGTAGTTGAGTACTAAATACATTTAATATCCTGAGAAATACCTGAATGAGTAAATTAGGAGACATAAAATCCTGAATCTAACAAATGATCCTTTGAATTAATAATCCCATCAGAGTCTACCTTTTTTTGTAAGGAAACTTTCAGGTCCAATTTGATGAAGACCAACTAGTTTGCATGGACTCTACTGTCTTTTCAGTTGTTGCCATATTAAACACAGTTTTAACACAGATTCAAAAGCAGATGAATAATTCCTACCTGCCATGGGACACTTCCACACCACTGTTTCCCCTTTGCCTTACTTCTCGTGCATCGGAAGAACAACCTAATTAATTATAAAGCACAAATAATCAAGGCTACGAAAACGTTTTAAAGCAAGAAATGAATTTATTTTTAAAAGAAAACATCTTCCAGCTGTTTGATCCTGGCTTTAGGAAGTCATCTGAAACCAATTACACTTGTGATTTGATTCAGTTCTCATCTAATTCAATCTACAACCAGAATCGTGGAAAGAATTGAATTCACCAACTGAAGTACCACTGTATACACAGAAAAAGTTCTTACAGAAGGCAGGTGTGGTGGCGCACACCTATAATCCCAGCACTCGGGAGGCTGAGGCAGCAGAATTGCAAGCTGGGGTCCCACCTGGACAATTTAGTGATTTAGCAAGACCCTGGCCCTGTATTTAAATTTAAAAAAAAATTTAAAAAGAGCTAGACTGGGGATATAGCTCAATGCAAAGGCTCTACAATCAATCCCCAGCACCACAAAGCAAAGCAAAACAAAACAAAACAAAAGCTCTGTAGGACATTTTTAAGGGCTAGTAAGTCAAAGAATAAAGATGATATAGTAATTACAGAGTATGCACAGGCCTGTTGTTTTTACTCTGTAAAGAATACTGAAATGAAGACCTTGATTAGCAGTGGCTGCTACAGTCAGAAGAGAGATCCCCAAACATTGTGCATGCTGGTAAGGACATCACAATACTACCTACAAAGGAATGTTGAAAAAAACAAACATCCCTCAAAACTAAAAAGTAATCCGAATCTGGTCAGACTTTAAATCCAATTACCAATTCCAGGAAATGCAAAAAAAGAACATGAAAAACTAGACCGTGGGGAACATAATCTGCAAAAATTGATGTGGGGAAAAATTATAGGACAAGCATCTTGTCACCTTCAATGAGTTACAATATATCTCTATTCACAACCATGCCTTGCCTTTTGTACATAATGGTTAAGTACTACTGAATAAAATAGAATGATTTTTCTCTTTATTTAAAATGATTCCTAAAAACTTTTAGCTACTTAAATAAAAATTTAAAAAATACATACTTTGTTTAAATAGGCAATTTTCTTAACAAAAAAGTATAAAAAGGTAGTGAAACCCACCTTCCGATACCCTACTTGCCCAGTTTACCTCCCTCCCAGTATGTACACTCTTGATCTTTTTACCTTTCCAGAGATTTTCATATGCATATTAAAGTCACTATATACTTATTAAGTTTATACACTGAATATGTATCAGCATTAAATATTTTTATATTTACTACTTAATATTGATTTGATGTTACTATTACATATTGTACAATTTTTCCTCTATATAAATGGGCAGCATATCAGACCTTATCCAAAAATCTGAAATATTCCAAATTCCAAACAATTTGAGTACTAACATGAGGCCACAGTGAAAATTCTGTACTGTTAAATCTAATTTCATGCACAAAATTATTAAAAATATTGTATAAATTACCTTCAGGCTCTGTGTATAAAGTGTATATGAAACAAACTAATTTCATGTCTCGACTTAGGTCCCAGCCCCAAAATAGCTGCATAAGCAAATATTCCAACATATGAAAAACTCTGTAACCTGAAAACATTTCCAGTCCCAAGAATACTGGAGATGGTTTTTGTTTTGGTACTGGGGATCAAACTCGGGACCTTGCGTTTGTAAGGCAGGCAGCGGAACCACTGAGCTAAATCCCCAGCCCAAGAATATTGGAGATGGAATACTCAACCTGCACTAAATATTCTGTCATTTTTAAAACTTGGTATGCCTTGGACATTGTCCTCTAAGAACATTTATATAAAGGACTTTCTCAAATATATATTTTACAGATAGTGTTCCACATAAAGGTCGTGTATTATTTTTAACCAACCATCCTATGGGCAATCAACTCTTTACTAAAAGATTTAAAAAACAGTATCTATTTTATTTTTTAAATATATATTTTTATTAGTATGTTATGTTCATTGTGGGGAGTTGGTACATGTATATAACACACCTTAATTCTTTATAAGTTCTCTTACTCTCCTCTCCGTCCCTTTCTATCTCTTGGCCCCTTTCCCATTTGAAAAGATCTACTACCCTGTTTCCTAATATTTATCTTTTAATTTGATCAAGAAAAAAAACACGTGATATTTAAGCTGTGTGTCTGATTTATTTCACTTAAACCTATGGCCTTAAGATGTATTCATTTTCCTACAAATGAATCAAAATATCCTTGCTTACAGCAGAGTAGTACTCCATTACATAGAAATACCATATTTCTTTATCCATTCATCCACTGACAGACATATAGGCCACTTCTAAGCTTTACCTCTTATGAGTTGTACTGCTATAAACATGAGTATGTGTGTCATTGTAATATGATGTCTTTTAACTCTTTCAGGAAGATACCTGGAAGGGGGGAATAGCTGGGTCAAATAGAATTTCTATTTTAGAACTCAAGCCATGTAGACTTTCAAAAAAGGAGAAAAAAAGGAAGGATAAACAACATATATTGAAAATATATTATCTGCTAGGCATAGTGCTCAAAAGCTTTAGTTACATTTTTAAGTGAACAATCTAGCAAAGTATTAAATTGATTCATTCAATTAATCCAGGTTAATCAATATGGATTGATTTCTCTATTCCTAAGACAAAAAGTCCCTATCTGTTATATTTACTAAATTTTGAATCCACAAAGAAGGTAGTAGAAATATATTCCCACAGAGAAAGCCAAGATTGGTTCTACTTGCAGGAGAATGTACTTTCTGCAGTATACTTATTCACTGTTTCTCAGGACAAAGGTTTCAAAAAAATGATGATGAATCCTGCTAGAGGAAGCCAGATGTCTTCAATCCTACCTCATCGCCAGGAGACAAGTCCTGCTTCTCACTACAGGTAACAACTCAGCGAGGCAGATCAAGCATATTCACCTCAGCGTATTCTCTCAGGCTCCAAAATGCTCTGGTAGTTTAAATTCCAGCCCTTCCACATACTTAGCTCTGAGTCACTAAACACCTACCTGACTGTCCCCTGTGGTAGTTTCCTTTTCTGTAAACTTTTGAAGCCATAACAGTACCCACACCCCGCCATATGGTCAGTATGAATATTAAAAGCCTCAGTGCATATAAAACTAAATCATGAGCTCATCCTTGCCAGCCACTTTACTATTCATATATCCACATTTCTCCTCATGCTCTTTTGTCTGAAGCACTTTTTTAGCCTTTCCTCTCTCAAAATGTTAAAGGTCACTCAGGGCCAACCGTAAGCTTCAAACACATTCTCCACCATGATCCTTTATTGTGGGGATAGGAGTCACAGAATCACCTGACGCTTGAATACATTCATTCGAGCAGCCTAACCACAGCCCAGACTGCTCCCGTCTGGGTGTGTCTACCTCTTATCACAGTGGTGTCAGCGGGTCCTCAGGGGTACAAATCCACATCCTTATGTGCTCCAGCATGGGAAAAACAGAGTTGGGTCTCTACCTTATTCTGCTACAGTACAATTCAAGATACAGAAAAAATTTAAAAACAAAACTCTAGTGTTCTAGGGGGGGAAAAGGATTTATTTATTTATTTATTTATTTTTGGTGGTACCGGGGATTGAACTCTGGTCCTTGCGCTTGCAAGGCAGGCCACCGAACCGCTGAGCTAAATCCCCGGCCCCGATGGTTTTACACAAACATAAACCTCAAAAATTGGTAAAAAAAAAAAAAAAAAAAGAATTTGGTAATTTGACCACATAAAAGTTTTAAATTCCCATAAGGTAAAACTGCCACAGGGAAAAGGCAACCAGGAAAAAGAAACTGTCATGCATATTACATAGGGCTAATATTCCTTATAGATAAAAATTATTTTCAAGGCATAGTACAGAGCGTGATGCCCCATATTCCTTTATTTAGTGGGGTTCTTTGGCTTGAGGGACCTGAGTGCCTTCTCTGTGGGTCTAGCTCAAGACCAAGGTCTCTCTATCATCGGCCTCCCAATTACATCACAGCTAGACAAACTGCAGGTCAGTTTCATCTGGATACCCAAGAAAAGGAGTTTCTTTAGATGTGTACATTCAGGGATTATTAAATATAAACTACTTTGAACATCCCACAACAACCGGTTAAAGTACTCAAACTTGTTTTACCCATTTATAGGCAAAGGAATACAGTATTTCCATCTATTTTGAGAGAGAGAGAGAGAGAGAGAGAGAGAGAGAGAGAACATGAACTCAGGAGCTCCATAACAACATCCAGCACTTATGCACAGTCTATGATACTTTATTCATGTCAAAGCAAGATTTGATCCTTCCATTTCTCCTGAGACTTTAGTTTTCTTTTTTGTGCACACACGGAGGGTCAGTCAAATGCAGGTGAGTGGTACCATCTGCTGTTTAAATCAGAGAACTACACACAAATGCTGTACACTACAAGGCATGGAAAACAGGTGTGTTAGCCTCAGTTTATACTTTCCTTTCATTACTCTACTGTACCTGTTTCCTAGCTCTGTTAAGCTAAACATGGGGTTAGAAGGTATAAAATACTTAAAATTCTTGAAAATTCAGTTTCCATGAAGGAATACAGAATTCACCAAAGTCATTCTCCAGAGTCCAGAGTAGAGAAGGTCCTGGCCAGATGTTCTTACTCTCTGCTGAAGTCATTGACAACCACAATTCTAGATTCATCTAAACCTATTCTGTTTGAATGTCAGCCTGCATTACCTATCGTGGCACCTGTTTTGTGTATATGTGTGTGGTTTGTTTTTGTCTTTTAACTTGTCGTGTGCTGAGAAATGTATTTTATTTGTTTAAAAAAGAAAACCTTTTCAAAGCACCAGTAAGTACCTCTGAGTGTTCTAGATATTTTGGGCTACAAAAATAAATACAGTTAGCACACCTATACATAAGACAGGGCTAGTCCATAGCGCTATGTGTTAGTGATATATCCAAATCCTTTACTGATGTTACCCTTCCCTTTTTGTCTTGCTTAATATGAACTCATCACCCAGAAACTCCATCTTAGCAGCTACTTCCTGAGCAATGGCAATATGTACAACAGCCTGAGTGTTCTCCACAGTTCTCCTCATCATTCAAAAGAGAAACTGGAGGGAGATCACACTGTAATGTCCCACCACGAAAGATACCTCATAAATTCCAATGCTCTGTGAACAAATTTCACCCATCCTAATACACTCGACTCCACTGCCCTGGCTCCATTCACATCCACGTATCGTAGGGAAGCAAATGTTTGGAATAGGTTATAGGTTTGAATCCCAGCAATGCCACTTCCTGACTTTGGGGCCTTAGGTTCCTTTTCTCACCTATCTAGTGCTAATTTCCCCATCTAACTACAAAACAGAACTATTGAAACTAAAAAACAGATGGCTGTGGAAGACAAGAGATGTCATGCCATTTGGTAGGCTTTCCATAGTAGCTTTTCTTCAACTACCTTTTTAATAATGCCTTCACTATCTTCATTTTTAAATCTTCATAGTTCTTTTGACGCAAATTGGAAATCCTTCAGTTGTCTTTTATCATGCTCAAAAGAGGATTCAAAGTAGTATGAATATGTGTAATTTATTTTTTGCCCTTCACACTGAACTATAACCTGAGCCACTTCTTTATTATTATTTATTTTGAGAGTGGATCTCACTAAGTGGATAAACTGTCCAGGCTAGGCTCAAACATCTGATCCCCTTGCCTCAGCCTCCCAGAGTGCTAGGATTACAGGTTTATATCATACATCTGGCTTGGATTGGAGAGATACAAAAAAAAAAAGTCTTTTCTTAATTATTACTGCATCTATGGGATGCATAGGTTCAAGGTCATGACTAGCTGCTTTGTAGGAACTAATGTTAAACCATAATGTTTAAACTGTCAGTTCAGTTATAACATGTTCATAAGGTTGTGTGATATTGGACAGTAAACTGTATCTGAGAGATATCTTAACTCTCACGTCTTTTATTATTATTATTATTATTATTGTTGTTTTCCATTGAAGTGGCTGGAAAATATGCTTAAAAACTGTAATAAACACTATTCAAGTTTGATGATGAAAATATAGTCAAATGTGAAATGAAAGTGATTTAGAAATCTCATAAAGCTGTTACTGTCAGAACAAATAAAAAGGCATTCAGAAATTTTTACAGGTGTCATAGGCCTTTATACCTGAAACTTCATCAAATTCAAACACAAACTGAAATTCTAACAACACCACGAATACAGGTTCCTCAACAAGCACAAAAAATATGTTAAGTGCTAAGTATCCAAAACGAGTCGTTCATCAAATTATTTTTATAAGTGTTGTGAAAAGTATTTATGCCTTGACAATAGGAATATTGTCTGCAATGACTACTGCTACATTTTACAAAGCCAAATAAAGAAGATTCTGATAAAAGACATTGTTGACATACTTCCATTATTTGAAAATAAAATGTTTTGTTATATTTTTATATTTCTTTGATAATTTCAAAATTGTAAATACTATACAAAAATAACTGCAAATCTGCAGTGTTTTAAAAATTATATTTGCATTTCAACACAGGACTAGTAATGAATGTTTCTCTGATACATGCATCCTCTGCTGTGATTTTTTTTTCTTTCTTTTTTTTTTAATGTCACAACCTCTGCAGGGTTAACTGTCTGCAGGACACCTAGATTTCATGTAACAGAGGCTTATCAGGCCCACCATACCAGCAGAAAACAATCCAAAAATAAGTTCCACTTACAAGAGCATCAAAAAATAAGGCATAAATTTAACAAAAGGAGTATAAGAACTCAATAATGAAATAATGCTGAGAAGTTATAAATAAATATATAACATTCGTGGGCTGGAAAACTAAATACTAAACTTCATTCTCCAGAGAATATAAGTCAATGCTTTCTGTGGAAATTAAAAAACTTGATTCTGCATTTTACATGGAAATGCAAAGGTTCTAGAATAGCCAACACAATTTTGAAAAAGAATAAAGTTGGAAGACTCATACTATTTTATCTGATTAATCAGGTAAGAATATGTAATCCTTCATGGATTCTCTATCAATGGAACAAATTAGCAAACTCACAAATAGGCCAAAACTTATAATCAATTGGTTTTTAACAAAGATGTGAAGAATTTCAATAAAAGAAAAGAAAATCTTCGAAATACGGTGCTAAAGTAATTGGATAAAATACAAAAAAATAACTTCTACTTTGCCTCACAGGGCATATAAAATTAATTTGAAGTAGATTGTGCATCTAAATGAAAAAGTACTTCAAAAAAGATAAACTATAAAGCTCCTATAAGATCTACTGGAGATATTTGTGATCTTGAAGTAGGTGAAGATTTCACAAAAAAACAGCACAAATAAGCTAGACTTCATAAAAATTAAAAACTTGTGCTCCTCAACGAACAGTTAAGAAAATGAAAACCAGAGATTGTGAGAATATATTCACAATACACATCTCTGCCAAAGAACTTGTACAGAAAATATATAAAGAACTCTTCAAACTCAATCATGAAAAGACAAGTAACACAAATTTAAAAATAGATTAAAGCTCTAAAAGGGGTCAGGGGTTTAGCTCAGTGGTTCCGCTGCCTGGCTCGCAAGATCAAGGACCCGAGTACAATCCCTGGTACAAACAGAACAAAACAAAACAAAACAAAACAAAACACCAAAACCAACTCTAAAAGTAACACTGCATGATTCTGTTTATATAACAATTTTGAAAAGACAAAACTTTAGATGTAGAGAACAGATTTATGGTTACTGGGCATGAGTAGGGAAGACTGTGATTGTGGCAGGAGAGAAGTAAACTATACACGTGTGAAACTGTATAAAACTAAGTGTAAGCCAGAGGCAGGGGCACTCCAATGTGATCTCAGCTTCTTGGGAGACTAAGGCAGGAGGACATAAGTTCAAGGCCGGCCTGGGCAACTTAGTGAGACTCTGTCATTCATTCATTCACTCACTAATTCAATCATAAACAAGGAAGGGCTGGGGATGTAGCTCAACATGAAAGCTCTGGGTCCAATCCCTAATAACACTCCCCCAAAAAACAAAAACAACAACAACAAAAAAACCCAAAAAGCAAACAAACAAAAACCAAACACACACACACACACACACACACACGCACACACACACACACAAATTAGTCTCAGTAAAAACTTAATCATTACCAATAAGATCAGTGGGCTGTGACAATGTCAATATCCCAGTTGTTTTACAAATGTTACTAGTGGGGTAAAGACTACAGGGATTTCTCTGCATTATTTCTTACAACTTCATGTGGATCTAAAATTAATAAAAATTTTAACTAAAAGTGGGTAAAAGGTTTAAACAGATATTTCACTAAAGACTTGTGTTGGCAAGCACATAAAACACATGGTAATTTGCAAGTGGAATTCAATTTAGCAGTCAAAGAATGAATCACTGATATATACAATGTGGTAAATTTCCCAAACATTGTTAATAAAAAGTCAGATATGAGTGCATAAAGCATGATTTAATTTATATGAAGTTCAAAAGCAAGCAAAACAAATCTAAAGTGATAAAGGGCAGAAGGGTAGAAATTACTCAAATGGAGAAAATGGCACTTACCGGGCTGGTATTTTGACTTGCGTCTTACTTATATGGGTAGGTACACACATTTCTCAAAACTCAACCAGTAGAAGTCAAAACCTGTGCATCTTAACTATATACATATGTCAATTAATAATTGTGGCGATGGCATTTTAATACCTGTGCATTGGGGTGGGGATACCAAGACCTAGAATATAAAAATACTGAAATGCACAGAATATCATAAAGATAATCGTAACCCAGCCCTTGTCTTCTTAGTCAACCTTATCTCCTGAAGTCTCTGTTTACATACTAAACTGGGGTTCAGTGGTGGAATGTGTGTATAGCATGCATGAGGTCCTAGGTTCAATCCCTAGCACCGCAACAGATAAATATCAGCTAAATTACTACCAAGCCAAATTCCCTGAAGATGTGATGCCATTTTATGCTGTGATACCCTCATGTAAAGTATTAACCTATTAAATATGACCCCTTTCTAACACCTGGTACATTCCTAGTTATCTTTCAGTAAGCCTAAGACAGATATCATCTTCAAATTGTATGCACTTCCCTGCCCTTCCCCAAGTTCCATATAAAGAAAAGGAAACTATAATTTATGGAGTACTTAACATATGCTAGAAGTTGTTACATATTACCTTATTCTACTACCAGAATTAAATGTGACAAGTTAGTGGCTATTGGTGGGTGGGCTGATGTTATTACCTACCTGAGAGATGTAGAAAAACAGTGATAGAACTGGTTATGCAGAAATTAGCCACAAGTTAGGCTTCTCAAATTAATCAGTTGTTCAGCAGTTTGAGAATGACAGCCTTGAAGATACTCAGCAAAACAGAAATACTATTTGTTTTTAATAATAACTTTTAAAAGACAATCCAAAACTGTACCGACCTGCAACTTTTAGAGAAAAAACAAAAAAGGAAATACATTTTTATATTCCTTTTGAACTCTTACCTGTATTCTTTCTTGCCCTGTGGTAGACACAACCCCTGAAGCTCTACCACAAAATCCTCATGAAATAAACAATGGGAAACAGGAATACTAGAGAGAAAAAAAAAGGAAAATTCTTCATCTTAGGAGTCAGGGAGTAGAGGTCAACATCCTAAAGTCAAATCCAAATTCTAAGTTTTAAACCAAGAATCTATACAGCCTCTGTCGGGTTTGTAAATTCTACACATAGTTATATACAGATGCTTTCCTCTTGGGGAAGGGTCCATAGATTCCATCTTTGTCAAATATAGCATGGCAATAAAAGTCATTTTCTGGATAACTTGAAAGTTGAAAGCTATTCTGTTGCTTGACCAACTCTGTGACACTCAGAAATAACTCAAGTCTAAGGGTGGCAGAGACCCTAATGTCAATTTTCCTCGGATTCCTGTTACCCTGTACCCTTTAATAGCCTACTAGCTGTCACTTAGCATTATTCACACACCTACATCTAACAAAACCCTATTAATTTGCTACTTGACTGGTGTAAGTTTTTAAACTACTCTCCCAGCTTATAAAAATAGTTGTTCATACATCTGAGAGTATACAAGTTATACAGGTTTGGGTTAAGGTCTAAAGTACTCTCCTAAGACCTCTGAAACTTTTTTTGGCCTACATTCTTATTATCAGACATATTCCAAATATGTTCAAATAATTGTCCTCAATGAGGTATTATTGTACTCAGCTGTGGTATAAATGATTCTCTTAAGAGCCTTACGTCTTCCTTAAGAGTATCTTACGTCATCACCAATGCTCAATTCCTGTAAACCTGAACATGTTTATGTCTCACAAAACTTGAGCTGGGTTCTGAATCAAAAAGGCTCAGTGTATTTAGAAAGCAGAAATAAACAGCAAACTCTGATAGGACATGTTGTTGATCTAGACAAGGCTTGGGGGTCCCTTGGTTTCTTGTACCTTTTGACATGGATCCCAGTCTTTCTTTCAAATTAAAAAGAAATCAACTTACTTATAGGGCAAAGAATATTTCCTGTAAAAAAACATTTCCTAAATCTGAGAAAGGATGCAAAGTCTTGTATTTTGAAAGCAAAACAAAGACACACATCATTAACTCATGTAAGGGAAATATGAGAAATTAATAACTTGAAAGGATACTGTTTCCTAGTACTAATATCCATTACGTATTTTACATACAGTATGAAGAAAATAACTTTGCTCTACCAAGTTCAGCAGAACAGAGCAAGAAAAAATGGAGACTGTACACACCTAGTATCATAAAACTTTGATATTTTAGAATAGTGTTAACTTTCCCCACTTTAGAGTTGATGCTCAATACTTCTGGGCCTCGGCTTTCAAGTAAAACCAGAGTACCGAATCAGGTCTCTGATGTTTCTTTTAGAGTTAATCTTTAAAGAAATTTTGGATAATCAGTTTCACCATATAGATGCTGAGAATCCAATTAAAAAAAAACTGAAATCTTAACCACCAGTGTTTTAACCTCACTTATAAATAGTGTTCTTTAAAACTAGTGCAAGAAAAGGACACGTTATTTTCGACTCCGCCTCCTGCAGTCTTTGGAAAGTCGAAAGGGCTGCGGTGGCTGCACTATCCAAGCAGGACGGGGGCGCAGCTAAGGCCCCAAAGGTGACTAGAAACCTAGAGCTGGAAGAGTCTGAAAAGATGCAAAAGTGGTGGGATCCTTCATTTCGCAGGTGAGGGATACGCGATCCAGAGAGGGAAAGAAACCAGTCTCGCGGTCACACAGCCAGAACTGACAGAGAACCCGCCCGGCAGCCCTGAAATCACCAACTGTTTAGAGGGTCCCGGCAGGGCAGACAGCAGGGGCCGCCCTCCTCTCGGGAGGCTCGGGCGGTCACGCTCACGGGGAACCGTGCCCAGCTGGAGACTCACTCAGTGGCCCGCACGAAGCCGCACGTGTCCTCCCGACACACGTAGAAGCTCTTTCCATTATTCGGGCCCGCGCGAACGCCGGTCTTCAGAAAGCAGAAGGTCTCTGAGGAGACAAGATCAATAATATTATGCTACGCTAGCCTGGCAGGCCCCAGGGAACCCTGTCTTTGAGCCCTTACCATGCTCAGGGCATTTAACTACTTCCATGACTACTCTCTAGTCTTCTAACGGAGTATCGTCTCCAGCCTTTGCTTCCGCCTTTTACTCCTCCCCTCCTCTTGCGGGAACCAATCACCACTCACCTCCTGCCGTCCAGGGCTTTAGTCCCCCCACGCACTGTCTATTAGCCAATCATTTAGGAAGTTTGATCATCTCCAACCAATCACAACTGCCCTCAAACATGGCGCGCGCCGAAATCAAATATAGAGCGAGGGGGCGTGGAGGATCTGGCCTGCGCCGGGGATGCGGGTGGGGGGGGCGACTTGGCTGAAGTGGTTGAGGAATTTAGGGGCTGGCGGGGTTTGCCGAGCTTGGGAGGTTAAGACTTGAAGGTCAGGGAAGAGAAGAGGGCCGAATGAGTCTGAGGGGACTTTCGTGTAACCCTGAGACCGAGAGGCGGCCCTAGAGGGAGTAGAGTTTGGCAGCAGCCTCAGGACTGCCCTGGCGCTCCAGGCCACGAGGGCTGAACCACTGAATTCGCCGTGCTGGAGCCACTGGAGCGGAGGGTTGGGAGGCCTCAAAGCTGCGGAGGTGCGCTGGAAAGTCTGCTATGCAAGCACGAAGACTGCACAAAGTCCTTTACACGACCCTCTTAGCTCAGCCTGGTGACGTGGGCAGCGCCGCACGCAGGATACCCCGGAGCTCACTGAATCAGCTCGTGAGCGATCTATGGGCACTGACGCGGGGCTCAGCACCAGGCTCAACACCTTTTGGACTATGCAGCTGCCGTCTGTGTGTACCGGATGCTCCCCAGTCCCTCTGAGTATGGAAGACCCGAATTATAAGTTTCGAAATGAAAATCTCAGGGAGGAAATAGATCGACTACCTTTGAAGGCAAGTGTTGCTTTATATATTTTGTATTTTCAAACGTTTTCTATTAGTATGCTTTTGTAGTTTTAAAAATCGAGGATAAAGTTAAATAAAAAGGACTGTATTTGAAATTGTAATAATTTCTATTAGTTCAAAAAAAGGGGAGAAATAGATATTCGAGGTGTGTTGTAATAGAGATGGCTTCATATTACAGCAACTGAGGACCATATGTCTCAGACATATGGAGTGGCATACGCGACTGGTAGCAGGACAGGAGGGCAGAAAAATCTGTAATGTCTAGGAAATCTTGGCTGTACGATAAGTGTAACTGTTATAGGGTACAGAGGAGGAGAGACAAACCTGGGGTATCATTTACTACTTACGTAGTACTTATTGAATAGCTTTTCCTGTGCCCAGGGTGAAGTAGGTCCTTGAAAAATGGAAAATTCTTTTATTCGCCCTCAGGAGGTTTAAACAACTGTACTAACCACAAGTTTATTCAATGGAGGAAACTGAACCAGCACATACAGAACACTTAAATAACAATATAAAATGGAATTCAAGTGTCAAGATGAACGGAGTTAGCAATAAACTCTGTCGGGTTAGAGAAAAGGTGTGTTTGGAATTTCCAAAGTGGAATTAGTATATACAGAACTTCCCCTCTGAAACACTACAGATAAATTGAGATAAGACAGAAGCAAAAGTAAATAAAGACATTTTCATTATTTCCAGACTGTAATTTGTGCAACTGAGAGATTTCAATGTAAATTTATTATTGTTATCATTATTGTGTTTGGTTTTCTGAGACAAACTCTCTAGCTCAGTCTGCTCTTCAATGTAAATTTATTATTGTTATCATTATTGTGTTTGGTTTTCTGAGACAAAGTCTCTAGCCCAGTCTGCTCTTGAACTCACTATGTAGCATAGGCTGGCCTTGAACTGGAGATCCTTCTGCCTCAGCATCCTGAGTCCTGGGATTACAGGCATGTGTCACTACACCCAGATTAATGTACACATTTAACAGAAGTCATATGGGGATATGTAGACCATAGATAGTATATTTCTACAGAGAGGGGTGTGGTAATTAATTATTTCTTGAATAATACCATTTTGAAATAAATAAGACAAAATCAAGGCCTCCAATATTGCATTAAGGAAGAAGCTTTTCCTTTCTAAGTACCCAAGCTGATATCTCAGGCCAGCCCCACAAAAGTGTGCACAAATTACAGAAAAGGGAAATATTTCTTCCATTAATTTTGGCTGTGATAGATCAGAATGTTTAGTCCCTATGCAATGTATCTGTCATCTTTCATAATATGACATTGGATGAAAGATCACCTAATTGGAGACATCTTTAAATTAAACTTTATGCCTATTGGCATAAATTGTAATGAATTATAAAATACACACTTGTCAAGACATCTTAGTTTATGCATTAACTTTTATTCTTGTGTATATGTTTTGTGTTTCTTTTCTTTTATTTGGTACCAGGGATTGAACTTGGGTCCTTGTGCTTGCCAGGCAGGAGGCAGAACCACTGAGCTAAATTCCTGGCTCCCTCCTGTTTATATTCTTAATTAGTCTACATACCCCTGGAAAGATCTTGTAGAATATGCTTTATCAATTTCTAATTTGAATCAAGTTGAGAGTTTGAATTTGTTTTTCCTGAAAGCTTGATTTATTAAAAATGAATGCTTCAGGGCCAGGGATTTAGCTTAGTGGCACCGTGCCTGCCTAGAAAGCACAAGATCCTGAGTTTGATCCCTGGTATATAAAAAAAAAAGAATGCTTCAGCTAAGTCCAAGACTTAGATGTTTTAAATGCACAGGTTGGCGCATTTCACAATAAAACTGGTCAAATCAAAAGCATATGTTGGAATTATTTTAAAACTGGATTGTGATAACAGCTACACTAACACTCATAGAAATGTACAATTTAACTAGGTAAATTCTATACATTTTAGTTTTAGCTCAGTAAAACTATTTTTAAAAATATGTGAGCAGTACCAAAACGTCTGCGTGGAAAGTAAAAGCTAAAATTAATCATTTTGACATGTTAATATTCCGAAGAAGTATCCTAATGATTGAAAAAGTGAGGTACACACTAGAAACCCTTTAATTTCAGTTGCTGTTAATCCTTAAACAGACTAGCTCTCTGACCTGTGGAATAAAATCCAGGTGCATCGAGGCCATACTCATTAAGTGAAATAAAGAGGACATACGTGTAAATACCGAATAGTTTCTCTGGTGTGAAAAACTAAAAGAGTAAATAAGGATCAAAATGTATAAGTGATATTTTGAAAGAGGAAGAAAAGGGCTAAAGGAGTAGGGGGGAAGTGGGAGGATTAGGGGAAAGGTAAGGGCAAAGAAAAAATAGGAGAAATGGAAAAACATGGAAATGAAGGGTGGAGTGGGTGAAGGGAGGGCAGGGGAATGGAGAAAAAATAAGAACCAAGATATATCATGTAAAGGTACAAGATCCTAATGATGAATGTAACTGTATTGTATACCTAAAATGTACCATTAACTTTAATGGAAAAAAATTGCTGGTAGTACAAACACTCACCTTAGTTCTTGGGAAAATGAAAGAAGGATATTGGGTTAGCACTGTGCTAGCTGGTGTATATTAATTTGCCAGAGATCCATACGATAGCAGTGGTGAGAAGAAGCTAGCATAGATATGCCTTGAATAATCACTGCTTCCAATTTTTAAGTGACTTGTAAAATTCTAACTGCTGTGTGATACCCCTCCCACCTCTCCTCCACACCCCCTGTACTGGGATCAAACTTGAGATGTTACTCTTGCCTGGCAGGTGTGGCACCACTGAACTAAATCCCTGGCAGCTATGCAATTTTTATTTATTATTTTAAAAATTGAATTGTTCCAATGTGCTTTTCCAATCAGGTAACAATTCCAGGAATCTTTTTTTTTTTTCTTTTTTTTCCCCAGTGCTGGGTATCAAAATCAGGGTCTTGCTCTCCTACTGAACAGGCTACAGCTGCAGCCCAATATCTTGTTTTCTGAACTTCTGAGTTCAGAGGTTTTCACTGCTAGGGAGGAGTAACTCATTTTAACAAGCAGGAGAGGGATTTTTCCCCGTTAGCTGCATTCTAAGAGGAAAGGCCCGCATCAACTTATTCTGAGGTATATTCTGAGTGAGGTAAGTGCTGCTACTACACTGGGTGCACACAACTACCTTAGCAGTAGGTATTCTTTCATCCCCTTTTTAAAGGTTTTAGGCTATAATACTAAAATTTAAAGCATGACCATTGTCCTAGTCACCACCTTACAGAGCCTCTCCTAGAACTTTGAAGCTAGATCGGGGCCAAGATTAATATTGTCCTAGCTCAGAATCATAAAGCTGACACAAACAAATCAGGAACTGGAAGCTATTTTGTGAGACTACCAGTCCAATTCTTTCCACTAGAGTATTTTAATAAGACAAATTATTCAGAGATTCATTTGACTATTTAATCTACATGTCACCCAAATTGTGATACACAGACATGGCTCAACAAATCCAAGAATAAAGAGGTGGGGGGAAGCCCTGCCATTTTATGAATGATCACTAGGTAGCAGCACATTAACATAAAAACCAAACAACCACTCATCTGCTGTTTCTTTGTTTTGACTTACAGATATGTAATGGTAATTCAACCTCATTTCACTCTGTTTTCAAATGTATTATCATTTTAAACATGTCCTTTGACATCAGCATGATATAGAAGAATGATATAGTAAGGACAAATCTGCTTATAATCCGAAAGGTCAAGAGACTTCACAAATTCTTTTGTTGCACAAATATTTTGCAGTATTAGATTCTAAATTCTTAAAAAATTTCACCAAAAGTAATTCAAAGCAATCTCTTTTTTTTCTAAGTGTACAGTGCACAATAATGAGTACTGGTAAATGTGTAAAGTTGCACCACAATCCAGTCTTAGAATATTTCCATCTCCCTTCTCAAATTCCCTTAACAAATCTTCACTCCTCCCAACCACAGGGCAACCATACTTACCCACTTTCTATCTTTATAAATTTGCCTTCTGAACATTTCATATAAATGGAATCATATAACATATAATCCATTGCTTCCAGCTTTGTGCACATAATGCTTTTGAGTGTCACCCATATTGTGCTGTGTAGAATTTTACTCCTTTTTATTAATGAATTGTATTGCATTGTATACATTCGCCAATTGCTATTTGTTTGGGCCATTTTCCCTTTGGGCTTACTGGGAATAATGTTATGAACATTAACATGGAAGTCTTTATCTAGACTTTTATTCTCATTCTTCATAACTAGATACCTATGTATGTGATTGCAAGATTAAAAGTGAGCGTATAGTTCACTTTTTAAGAAATTGCCAAGCCATTTTCCATAGTGGCTGTACCATGTTATAGTCCTACCAGCAAGGAACAAGGCTTCCACACCCTCACCAATACATGTTATTGTCAATCTCTTTTATTATGATTAATCTGACAGGCATAAAATGGTGTCTAGTTTTTGTTTTAATTTATGTTGCCTTAATGACAATTGATGTTGAACTCCTTTTCATGTGCTTTTTAGTCATTATCTGCTTCTTTTTAAATGGTCTTGAAAGGCTTTTTCCTTTAAAGGTTTGTGTAAAACCTAAAACCTAAATAAAAATGACGCTGTTATTAATCCAAAGAGATCAAAGACATAGTAATAGTTTGTATAATCTTTGTGTACCCTGACTATAGTCATGTCAAAAATATTTGCATTTAAAATTCAGGCCCAGCTTTGCAACTTAGTGACTTAGTAAGTGAGATACTTCTCTCAAAATTAAAAAAAAATAATAAAATAAAATAAAAATGGGGGGAATGGCTCAACATGAAGGCCCTAGGTTCAATCCCCAGCCCCCAAACTATTAACTTTTAAGGCTATATATTGCATGGTTCCATTCATACACCTTTAGGAAGTTAGGATAGTCTTTATTTTCTACAAACTAGCATGTGTTAATCTTATGATTTAAAAAAATCCAATAACAATATTGAAAGAAGACACATAAGAAAAAAAAGAACAAAGAGAATGTTCCAAAAAGAAAAAATAATAGTACTTATACAAGGATGCAGGACTTTTGATATTTTTCTCAATTTTTTTATACAGCATGTATATAATGCTATTATACCATCACAGAGTAGCCATAGACCTCTACATGTACCTCTACCATAAAACTGCTTGTTTGCATTCTCCTCAACCTAGCTTTAATCCTGACCATCTTTCTGTAATTAATCCTTTTTAGCTTTTTAAAAACTTTTTTCTCCCACCTCCTTTTTCATATCTAATTCCTTTTTTTTTCCTTTGACATAGGGGATTGGACCCAGAGTCTTTGCCTGAGCTTTCTATATCCCCAGACCTTTTCTATACAGTACTTTGAGATAGGTTCTTTCTAAGTTGCTAAATTGTCCAGACTGGCCTTGCACTTGCCGTCCTCCTGCCTCAGAGTGCTAGAATTATAGACCTGCACCACCACCTGCAGCACTAATTTCATATTTTATACCAAGTTGTCTTTTTTCTAATTTTATCCTCAAGTTTAATTCTCAACTGTTATCAGAAAGCAAGGACGCCACTCACTCATTTCCTAAAACTCTAACCACTCCAGATAACTGAGTCTCAGGGCCTCCTGTGGCTCTGTGCTTGATTTCTGGCAGCTGCCCTGAGTTGTATTTCTTCTGGAAGGCAACAGATGGCACAAGGGCATATTCCAGGTTATGTTGAGAAGGATTACACTGCCCAATTGAGGAGGCTGGGAAAACCCTGGCAGAGTTTAGGCTTGTTCCCCCTACATTTCCTTTCTCAGTTAACTTGGGAGCTGGAACAGAGCAGCTCTGTTTTCTCTATTTTTCAGTACTAAAATGGTCTTAAGGAACTCATTAACCTTTTAAAAGCATAAATCAGATTCTGTTAGTTCTCTGTGTAAAACAGTGCAGAGGCTCACTATTAGACATGGAGAAAAATTTTAAGTTCTCATCTTGGTTCAAATGGGCCTGACCCTTCTCCCTCTTACCCACTGCTACCATACCCTTACTTGCTGTTCCTGCCACCCTGACCTGCTCTCTGTTCCTCAACGTGCCAAGCTTTGTTTTACCCAAAGGCCCTTGTCTGTTCATATAGTGCTTTCTTACTGGGATGTTTTACCCAGTTCTTTACAAGCACAGCTCCTGATCCTTGGGGCCTCAGCCTACATACGTATCACCTCTGTGAGCCTTGCCCCATTTGCTTTGTCTGCAGTGCTCCTTCCTTGTCATTCCCTCTGAGAGCATCCTGCTTGCTTTCTAGATAACATTTGGACGTACTTTTTGCTTACCATCTCCCCCATCCACTCTTTCTGTAAGTGCCAAGAGTTCAGGAACTTGGTTCCTTTTGACTCACCATTGTCTATATACACAACACAGAGAAACTCAAGACGCATCTGGTAAGTGGAATGAATAAAACCAAAGTGGAAGGCACTCTAACGCTGCTAATGTGTCTTCCTAATCCCTTCAACAGCGTCCCTAGTGGGTTCAGTTTAGAAACTTGTGGTCACAAATTGTGTGTAGTGGTGAACACCTATAATCCTAGGTACTCCAGAGGCTGAGGCAGGAGGATTGCAAATTTGAGCCCAGCTGAGGCAACTTAACAAGACCCTGTCAAAGGCAGGCACTCAGGCAGGCAGGCAGGCAGGCAGACAGGCAGACAGACAGACAGACAGACACACACACACCCCTAGGGATGTAGCTTAGTGGTTCAGAACACTTGCCTACAAAACACAAATTAAATCCCCTATATTGCAAAGAAGGAAGGGAGGAGGGAAGAGAGAGGAAGGAAGAAAAGAAAAGATAAAAGAAATAAAACTCTCTGGTCACAGCAAGTTCTCTAATGTCCTAATGCATATTAAATAGAAACCTTTCTGTCTGAAGCATCCGCTTTCTTGCCATCTGGAATTACACTTGACACATCTAACCCTGTAAAATATTTGAATTTGTCTATTTCATCCTCGCCACACTTCACATGCATTCTGCTGCCCCAGAGAAACAGTTCCAATGGTTTCAATTACTTCTCTCCCTTCCAGACCCCTTTGCCAATGTTTTTCCAGTGAATATTTGCTTAATTTGAGGCAATGCAAATAGAATTCAATAGGAAGAATACTATGCAATAATTATTGCCTTTATTTTGGATGTGACCACTTTATTATGCATTATGAAGCTGCTTTCTCCTTTTTGTTAACAAATATATCATGCTAGTAATTTATATTGAATGTGTAGTCAACCAAAACCACCGCTTTCATTTTCACACATGGACTCAAGCCTCTCCTACCCAGTACATTGAATTGCTAAAACTTAACTATGGATTCTACATTTCATCCTGATAGTTTTGATCCATCACTGTAGTCTGTCTAGATCTCTTTGAATTGTGTTTCTGCCAGCTGACTTATTAGTGCTACGTCCTGACTTCTTGTCAACCTAACACTTGACAAGCCTGCTCTTTGCCCTCATCTAAGCTGTTGTTAAAATGCTGAACCAGGCCGAGTGCTTGAAGGCTACCTGGAGAGACCTCCTCCAGGCAGACATGCTGCCTTGGTTATTGCACTTTAGGTGCGGTCACCGGTCAGGCAAGGAGTCACATAATGTCCATGTCGTCACTCTTGTTCCAGTGCCTTCCTGCAGTTCGTGCATACTAGCTCGATCGCTGTTCTTTAGTTTGCCAGCCTGCAAAGCGTAACAGAAAAGGAAATGAGGCTGATTCGGCACAAGTTTTTCTTGTGGGGAGCACGGGAAGCAGCTTGGAGACCACAGGGGGATGTGGCTCTTCAGGACAAAGACTTGTCTCCTAGTAGGCTGATGACTCATTTAGCCACATCATCTCTTATCTTGTGCATTTGCATCGTAACATCTGTCACTTCTCACTTCTGACCCAATCTGCTTCTCCATCACCTGCTTGGTCGGTCTCCTATCAAGGTCTATATGCATTTAGATGGAGACTAGGAAGGCTCTGAATTATTAGTGAGGGATTTGTTATGGTGTCCCAATGAGAAGCAGATGAGTTAGCTCTTTTGATGAGATCTGAGGCAGCCTCTGCAGGTAGCAGAGCCCCCAACATCCCTTATAAGTGGTCCAACTTTCCTCACTCTTCAGTTCCTCTTTAGTACTTTCTCACCCTCCATTTCCTGAGCTGAACTTCCACCTTACACCAAGGGGAAGTCAACAGACCTCTTTCCATACACAGTAGATACTCTCTGCTGTACAAGAGAGACAGCAAGACCTGGTCTCAGTGTCATGGAGCTTGCTGCCTCTTCGGGTGTCTGGCGGGCACTCAGTTTCTTCCTGCAAGCTTACATCCTTCTTTCTTCTCACAGCCTGTGGTGCTTTTAGGAGCCACCAACACTGGTGGGGCAAGAGATCAGAGGGAGTAACGACCCCAAGAGCAGAATTAGAGTGAGTCAGAGAATATGTGGTTCTTCTTTCTATGGTTTGTTGGCTTTTATTTCTGCTTTTTTACTCTTACGTGGTAAGTGCCCTCATTCTTTGTCTCCCATTCCTCTTTTTCTCATGTACCCCATTCCCCTCTCTTAACCCTCAATACTTTTTCTTCAGTTTGTGACCCCCCCCAAAAAAAAACCAGAATTGAACTATCAGCTGCAGAGAAGGAGGAATCACCCAGGTTTTTTATGTTTCCATTCAGAGCTTCGTATGCAGGTTTAAGCAGTTCCTTTTCATCCTTTAACTTTTTCATGATGACACCATTCATGCCACTTCAGTGATTGCCTGTTTCTGATGGAGGAGCTGGAGCGTGGCTAAGTGGCAGGTGGGGAAATTTTGCTCAGTTCATTTGACTGGCTCTGCTTTTAGATTGTGCGTGCTACCCAAGTGTGTACATACACAATAAAAAAGTGCCAGCCACTCAGAGAACATACCCCACCTCAAGCATGTTAGCAAATGTAGAGAACATGTAAGGCCTGAGGTAAGTGTGGGCAAGGCCACAGTCCAGTAGCTTAATCATGCTGTCAGTTCTGCTGTGGCTTGTGTTGTGTTCCCCGCAGTGCATCTGTTAAAGCTCTAACTCTCCGTGTGTTGGTATTTACAGGTGGAGTTTTTGAAGAGATAATTGGATTTTGAGGAGGTCATGGGGGTGAGACTTTCTTGATGGTATTGTGCTCTTACATGAAGAGGCAGTAGAGACATGGCCCTCTCTGCCATATAGAACACACTGAGATGTGGCTTGTCTATGAGCCGTCACCAGACATCTAATCAGCTAGCACCTTGATCTGCGATTCTAATCTCCACAACAGTGACAAAATGTATTTCTGTTGCCTCCGCCATCCAGCCTCAGCATTTTGCCTAAGCAGACCAATATAAATTCCCAAGCGAATTATTTGCTAGCCACCGTAACATTTGTTTTCCAAATGTGCCATTTGCATTCAAATCTACATGTAAATTGAATTACCTAATTAATACAGGTATAAAGTACCTCAGGATAGGAGTCTCTGGTGACTCCATTTCTCATTAATTCCCATATATTTATATATCCTCACTTTGAACTTTTGGATTAAACTACTCTGGCTTCTCATTTAACTATAAAGCACTCACACCATTTTATCCAAATGCTCTGCTGTCCACATTGCCTTGCCATCCTGACTTTTTCCTGAGACCTTGCACTTAACTGTCCCTAAATTAAGCTGTTCGGCTGAGAGTCAAGCAGTTATCCCATTTTGCAGCAGTGCCCATGCTTATGTTCAATTTCCACATTGTGCTCTTTCTACTGGCCTATTAAGAATTGGGAAGTAAAATGCAAGTGTCTAGTTTCCTTTTTGGGAGTATAAAAAATTAAAATGGCTAGCTGTGATGATAATGACGATACCTAACATTTATGATTTCTTTTTCACATGTGTATCTCATTTAATCCCCACAGTGGACCCTGTAAAGTAAGGACTATTCTCTCCATTTCATTTATGATGAATGCAAGGCAAAGAGACTAATTGCCAAAGATAACAACCAGTGGGTGGGGTAGCCAGGGTTTTGAACTTAGGCAGGCTAAATCCAGAGCTCTCACACGTATTTATGAACTTACCAGAGGTAGTCATTGGACGCATCATCTAAAAAGAGTAAAGTGGAAGGCTGTAAGCCTCAATTTTATCTCACTGAAGCTTACTTCTTAGTGAGGGCTCATACTTTCTACTATTTTTGTGTGGAAGGACTACTACTTAGGACAGCTACCATTCAACCTTCTGTTGCCAGTGGAGAAATTGCTTGGTTTACTGACTGACACATTCTTAATTCTACACTGACTATATTTCCTCGTACCATAAAAGTGTCAGTGAGGGTATTTGGACATACACGTGTGTTAGGAGCTGGTGCCAGGCAGAGTTAGTCAGTAACCCTTACTTGATATTGAAGCATTACACAGCTATTTCAAATTCCTCTAACATGGTTCAATGTTTTGCTTCAATGGTGTTGCTTTTTATACACAGTATTGCCATTTGTCAATTTTAGGGCTAGAAAGTATTTGGGCCATGCTTAGGGAATATAGGCCATTCTGACATCACCACTCTTTTATTGGGCTGCTTGTATCTTGGGCATTAAAACAAAGAACCCTCAATTTCCTGCTGCCAGCAGGGTGGTACAAATAGCTGCTGTCAGACAGACCATTAAACAATACAAAGATTCCCTAAAGACAGACATAGAACTCATAGCATCTGCCTCAAGTTATGGGAGATCGTAACTAAACATGCTTGTGTGTGTCTTTTAAACAGCCTTAAAAGGCAGCACTGAGTAGCCATTCAATCAACATGGGTGGGTTTGAATGGCAATCTATAGACCCAGAGCAAAGAATGCAAAGAATGATTCTTAGTCCAAATTCATCTTGCCCTGTCAGAGCCAACTGGTACTTAGAGACCCTGTGACAAAATAAGCACTTAGCACTGTTGCCTGTCCCAGTGGGTCTCTCACCACCTGATGTGTCTTTGATTAGAATAAGATGGTCAGATCTTTAAAACTAGAGAAAGCATATTGTAATAGAAAGAGCACTGCTTTTGGAGTCGTGATCCTTAATGGTCATAATATTTAACTGGTTTTTTTCCCGATTCATAGTCGTGATGGTTGATTTGATGTGTCAACTCAATTAGGTTAGGATATGCTCAGATGACTAGTAAAATATTATTTCTAGTTGTATCTGTGAACATGTTTTAAGAGGATATTAGCATTTGAATCAGTGAACAGGGCAAAAAAAGATCTTCCCCAGTGACGTGGGTGGGCGTCATCGAATGTGCTGAGAGTCCAAACAGAACAGAAGGCAGAGGAAGGACAAATCCTCTTTGTTTTCTTCAACTGAGACATCCATCTTCTGCTGCCCATGTGCGTTAGAGCTCTGGTTCTTGAATCTGTAGACTCTTTCATCCCCTCTCCAGTTTTCAGGCTTTGCCCTCAGACTGAGTTACATCAGCAGATCCCTTGGTTTCAGGTCACTGGACTGAGACCAAATAACACCACCAGCGGAATCCTGGTCTCCAGTTGTAGGCAGCATACTGTGAGACTTCTCAGCCACCATAATTGTGTGAGACAATGCCAGGAATAAAATTCCTTTTATGTATGTATACAAATCATGTTGTTTCTGTTTCTTTGTGGAACCCTAAATAATCTTAGCTTCCTCCCAACAGAGTTAATCCTTATAACACATGATGTCTGCTCAACAAAGTAAATGTTAACTCCCTTTTCCTTCATTGAGAGAAGAGACATTGTTAGTGATTTTTGCCTAGTTAGCTCCTAGAATAAGCCTTGGCTTCTCTGGGGATTTAGCTCAGTGGTGCCACCACCTGCCTCGCAAGCACAAGGTCCCTAGTTTGATCTCCAGTACAGAGCGGGGGGAAAAAAAGCCTTGGCTTCTAGTCAATACTGGAGGATGCTTGTTGAATACATCTTATAATCTCTCTTCTATATTACAGTTCTTTACTCTGCATTGATCTGTGTTCTCAAATACTTTTGGACAGAAAGGTGCTTTTTAAGAATTCTCAGGTGAAAGTTTGCTATTAATTAAGCTATTTATATAAAATAAACTTCAAAAATACAGCCTAAGTTTTTACACATATGTATACCCATGAAACTACCTAGGTCAAGATGCAGAATATTTCCATTGCCTCATAAGGTTCCTTTGTGCAACTCTTAGTCAATATGCCCATTCCAGAAGAAATTATCATTCTGACTTCTTTCAATATAGATTAGCTTTTCTAATGTCCTTTTGTGTCTATCTTGAACTTCATGTTTGCCTCAGTTACTTTTCTGATTGCTGAGACAAAATACCCAACACTCACAAGGAGGATCACAGTTTGTAGAGGTTTATTTCAGATCACAGTTTGTAGTGGTTTCAGTTCATACTTGGCTGGCTCCAAAGTAGGGCAGCATGGCAGAGGGATTTGACAGAGGAGAAACAGTCCATGGCAAGACAGGAAAGAAGTAGCAAGCCATAGCAGTAATAAGCCTGCCTTCCCTCTCTCTTTTTATATTCTATCCAGGCTATACGTCTTTCGATTGCTGCCACCCACATCCAGGGTGGGGCTTCCATTATCCATACTCGGAACTATGCTAATTCCAATCAGTGGACTAATTTAATAACATACATTAATACCTTAATTCCGTAGAGCCAGCCAGCTCTGAAAAGCCCTGCCTGTGAGTATCTGAGGTTTTGGGGGACATCTAGATACAAACAATTATAATATCCTTTTGTTTCTATCTTTTTAAACTCAAAAACACCATGAAAGTCATCCATATTGTCATGCATGTCAATAGTTTATTTTTATTACTGTGTACTATTTTACAGTATGTAAAAATATTTATAGTTTAACCATTTATTATTGATGGACAATGGATTGTCTCCAGTCTTAAGCAGTGAGTAAAGCTATGAATATACTCGTGTGTCATTTGATGAACATTAGCATTAATTTCTTGGGTAAACATCAAGAGTCATAGAGTAGGTATATGTTTAGTTTTATTAGAACTACCAAACTATTTAACAGAATACTTGGAACAAATTCATACTTCTGCAAATAATGTTTTAGAGTTCTAATGGCTCCGAATTCTTTTACCAGCATTAGATATTGTCAGTATTTTACATTTTAGCCATCTTGGTGCATATATAAAGGTATTTAAATTTACAATTTAAATTTTGCTATTACTATAGTAATAATAGTAATACTATTACTAATAATAGTAATAATAGCATTACTATTTAAATGTGCATTTTTTGCATTTGCATTGTTATTACTAGTAATAATAGCAATACTATTACTAATAATAGCAATAATAGTATTACTCTTTAAATTTGCATTTTTTTTCTGATCAGCAGTGATGTTGAATTTTTTTTTTCCACATGCAGTGTCGTTTCCAGCATCTACATCTTCAGATCTATCATGATGTTCATGGATGCTACATTTCCCCTGGGCTACTCCCAGCCAAAGTCTAAGCGCAGCAGAGGTCCTTGGAGCTGGGCCATTTCTGCCCTGTATGGTACTCCTGTGGTAGGCAGCCCATGTTCAGAGACTCTGTTAGCGTCACCCCAGAGTATCTCCGAACTGCTCTGCAGACGGAAGTTCTTCCTACATAGTCCAATTTCTTCCTAGTTTCCTTTCACAGGACTCAGATCTGTGCCACTGTCAGGAGCTCTTTTCATCTTCTCCAGCTCTATCCTTCTTTTTCCTTCACAGGCGTTGCCCCCAATTCATGCTGCTCAAAGCACACTGAATAGACTTGAAATGCTTATTGACCCTTCTGACATCTTTTGCAAAATCTATGCTCTTTTTTTCTTCTTCAAATGATATTCATGTCTTCATCCATTTTTAAATTGAGTGGTGTATGCTGTCCTTTTAAAATTGATTTATAGAAGTTCAGTAAACAGTCTAGATATAGATTTTTGTTAGTTATACATTGCAACTCATTCCTCCAGTCTGTAGCTTGTGCACTTATCACTTTCATAATGTTTATTGATGAAGAGAAATTTTTAATTTTAATGATATCTAATATGTCATTTTTCTTTTATTATATAAAATGTAAAGAAGGAGCCAAGGTTCATTTTTTTAATATTATCATCCAACTACTCAGCACCATTAACTAGAAAGAAAATTATTTCTCCAATACAATCAAACCTATAATAAAAGTTAGGTAAATGAATATATGTGGATATATTTTTGGACTCAATTCTTGGTTAGTTTCTTTGTTTATACATGGGCTTATTTCCCATGGCATTAATTATTATAGTTTTATAGAATGCTCTGGGATTTAAACATGAAATAACATCAAGTTTTTATTCTTAAATGTATCCCCAAAAGCTTAGATTGTATTTTCATTTATTGTTAGATATTTATTGTCCTAAAATTACCTTAGGATATCATTAAATCAGGGTTTCTCAAGTTGACTCTTGAAATTTTGTCCCAGATAATTCTTTGCAGGAGAGGGAGATCATGCTATGCATTGCAGGATATTAGAGGTCTTCCAGATTTCTACTCATTAGATGCCAGTAGCACTCCCCTCATGTTGTCAAAATGACAAAAAAAAAACCCACCAAAAACAAAAAAAAGTCTCCAAGCCAGGCATGTTGGTGCCTTCCTGTAATCCTAGCACTCTTCAATGCTACAACCGGAGAATCACAAGTTCAAGCCCAGCCTGGGCAATTTAGTGGCTAGTGAGACCCTGTCTCAAAACTAAAATCATAAAAGGTACTGGAGATGTACCTTGGTGCAAAGGACCTGCATTCAATCCCTAGTACCATCACCAAAAAAAAAAAGTCTCCATAATTTGCCAAATATCTTCTAGGGGAGCAGTCCTCATCCTTTTTGGCACCAGTGACCGGTTTTGTGGAAGATTATTTTCCATCAACCCAGTGAAGGTCTGGTTTTGGGATGATTTAAACACGTTACATTTACTGTGCACTTTATTTCTCTTATTGCTAAATTGTAATATATAATGAATAGCAATACAACTCACCATAATGCAGAATCAAGGGATCCAAACAAGTCCTGAGTTTGTTTTCCTAAACAAATAAAAATTCCAAAAGAGCCCAAAGCTTGTTTTCCTAAACTAGATAGAATCCATCTGGGGGTGGTGGGAAACAGCGACACTTGAAATATGTTCCCTTCTATGACTAATTTATTGAAAAATATTATCAAGAGTAAGCACTGAATATTATTAAATTCTCTTTTAAGCATCTATTGAAATGATCATTTTTTTCTTTTGTTAATAAAATGATTTATATAGATTGACTTTCTCTGTTAAGCTATCTTTGCATTTCTGTAACAAATTGTGATTAAATCATGATTGGTTATGATTTCATATATCATTGAATTTTATTGAGGTAATGCAAAGATTTCTTAGTGCATAAAATATTCACTTAATTTTTGTTATAGATATATCTGTACTACAAAAAGATATTTCTTTAAAAAATATAATACTGGAATAATGGGAGAATCATATGGACAGAAATGAATTTTTTTTTTATTTTTTGATACCGAGGATCAATCTCAGGACCTTGCAGGTACAGGTACAGTGCCACTGAGCTAAATCCGGCAATGAATCTCGACCTTTAGCTTTTTTTTTTTTTTTTTTTTTGAGATAGGATCTTGCTAAGCAACCTGAAGTGCACTTGAACCCAAAAACCTTCTGACTCAGCCTCCCAAATACTGGGATTACAGGTGTGTATGATGATGCCCATCTTACTTTATTTTAAATGTACTAAAATATACATAAATATATAATATATGTATAAATGGACATAAATTTATTACTTTAAACACTTTCAGTATATACTTCAGTGGCATTAATTTAAGTCACATTATTGTGTAACTGTCACCACTATCTAGAATTTTTTTTGTCTTCTCCAATAAAAACTCTATAATCCAGTGAATAATAATACCCTATTACCCTCTCACCCAGCCCTGGTAACCTCTATTCTACTTTCTGTCTCTATAATTTGACTACTCTGAGTGTAAGGACAATCATACCATATTTTTCCTTTGGTGAGTGGTTTACTTGACTTAGCTTAATGTCTTTGAGTTTCATCCATTGTGTGACATCTGTCAGAATTACCTTTTTAAAGATGACTAATATTCCATTGTATACAGACTGTTATGGTTTAGATCTAAAATGTATCCTCAAAAGCTCCGGTGCTCAGAAGATGGAGTTTTAGAAAATAATTAAATCTGGGGGTTGTGACTTCATCAAGTGGATTAATCCATTGATAAGCTTATAGTTGGAAGGTATTATTAGATGATGGAAACAGGGGGTGGGGCCTAGTTGAAGGAGTAGATCCTGCAGGTATGACCTTGGGACTATCTCTGGTCCCCAGCCCCTTCATCTCTGGCTCTTTCAACTCTGTTTCCTGGCTGTCGTTCTTTTCCCCTCCGTACTAAATCAAGTGTTTTACTTTCCAGAAGTGATGGCTAAGGGCAGGGAGAGAAAGGCAAGAAAAGGAAGATAGAGCCAGCGAGAGCAAAGAGGTGGAAGAAAGGGGACAGTAAACCGTTGTTCTAGTAAGTCTCAGGAGGAAAGTGCTCAGGGTAAGAAGGAGTCCTGGAGAATCATCCGCGGCCGCGGGAACACCTCGGTTTCCTTCTGTGTACCAGTCCTCGGGGAATGCCACTGCCGCTGCCGCATTAAATAGTTACGTATCGCAGAGTCCCAGGCCTCGGCACACGGGGAGGGGACTCATTTCACCAGGGGCCGAGTTTTATCATCATCACCGCACTTATGGGCTTTGTACTTTTTCACCTCTGCCATGTACTTGGCCCGTGCATCACCTTTACTTGTTAATACCTCATCCTCCGTCTTCTGCTTCTTGGCTTTTCTCTGCCATGAGCTTCTGCCATGATGTTTCTTTCTTGCTATAGGCCTAAAAGCAATGGGGCCTTCCTACTGTCAATTGAAATCCCTGAAATCATGAGTCAAAATAAATGTTTCCTCCTTTGTTTTTCTCAGCTACTGTTTTCATAGTGATGCAAAGCTAACACACATATATTTTGTTTCTCCATCCATCCATCAATGGCCACTGGGTTGCTTCTACCTTTTGGCTATTGGGAACAGTGCTGCCAAATCATAGGTGTACAGAGTCGCCATCTGTCCCTGCTTATGATGATCATTTTGAGTACATACCCAGAGGTGGAATTGCTGGATCATATGGTAATTCTGTCTCATTTTTTTTTTATTAGTAAGATAAGATGAAGAAATGAAACATCTGTTTTTTTCACAGCAGCTGCACCATTTTACATTCCCATCAGTAGTATATACAAGGCTTCTACTGCACATTTTACACAGTAATTTTTACAAAAATTACCTGAGATGTATTACAGACCTAGGTCTGAGTGGTAAAACCACAAAGCTTCGAGAAGAAAACATGAACAAATAGCTCTGTGATCTTTAGATGTAGGCTTAATCTTCAAATGCTGTTTTGATTACAGAGATTTGGTATCTTTAGGATGTGATGCAGAACTATGAGGGAGAGAATTCCATCTTCTAGAGTGTTTTAATTACCTGTGCAATATGGATTTGAGTGCTTTTAAATAGAAATACATGCTCCAATTGCTCTAGTCTTTATCTCTCCCTGAAGACTATCCCTACACCAATTGTTTTTCTTTCCATTTACCCGCTTGAATCCCGAAACATATAAGTTGATGGTCCTTGGTCTATAGTATTAATGCATCCAAAGAACTGTTTCTGATACATGTTTTAATTATGACCTCACTACATATACATGTATATTCTCAAAGAACATGAATTACTATTGTCATAGTGTGCTGTACTGGCCCAAAACTCTCAGTGATTTGTCGTAGCTAAAAAATGTAGAAAATTCTTCACACTGAAGAACCATTTGTCTTGTACATAACAAAAGTAAAGTAGTAGGCTGTAAAATTGCACCAGTGATATAGGGCAGGTCCCATATTGCTGGGTTTCTCCACGGCCATGTCATATATGCACACCAGGCCACAGAGGAACAGCCGAAGAGAGGGTGGCATTGGGGATGATGGTCATAATCTGACAGCTACCGTAGAGATGAGTGGGGGACAGTGGACTCTCCAAGATTGGTGCTTGCATCTCACCTCTCTCGATTTGAACATGCTCCAGTTCAGAACGTGCAAACTAGAGAATAAACAGTACTGTTTTCCCCTGGTATTTCACGTGAACACCCTTGGCATATCTGAGGTCAATTCAGTGGGGTTTGTCAGGGTCACAGAAAAGGAAAAGTTTTCCAGAGTGAAAGATACGAAATCAGGGACACATTTGGCAGCCAATAAGTAATTTGGCATGGCTAGAGGGCAGAGTACCCAAAAGGAACTAGGACAAATTGGCCAAGGCTTCTACTACTGAAATTGTTAATTTAAATTGCAAGCGCATTCTCTTTTCACCCCTGCCATTGTAGCCTTAAAGGAGCAGGAAATTTGGATTTTTTCTATAGTGGGTAATTATAGCAAATAAACTTCATAATCACTGTCCTTATCTGATGTGGTATTTTGTCTCTGCAAATGGTTTAATGTGATAATTATGCTTCTAGTCAAAACATTTCTGGCTGCCAGAGCTGATCCGGAAGGAGCCTTGTATTCCGAGGTGACGTGGTAGAACTTCAGATTTCTAACAAGTATATTCAATGCAAAAGTAAGCATCAAAAAGATAAATTGAAAGCCGATTGAGATAGTAAATGAATGTAACTCCTATCTTATACTCATTAGTAGAAATTAGGTTAAAAATACTTATTAAACCCAAGAAGAATCTTATAACATGTCTCATTGTATTTGACATTTATTTTAGCTACTTCTATGAGCCTGATGTGATGCTCAAAACTTCCTGATAATTTTTCTCTACACTCAGGACACTCACAAAATGGGCTTTATCTCCACTTATAAAAATTAGGAAAATAAAGATTGTTTTGCAGCTGGCTGCTGTGCTTCTCCTTAGAAACACCACCTTCCTCACCCTAAACCCAGCCAACATCTGTTCTGCGGATTTTCATTCTCCTGAGACACAGTTGCTCACTATTGTCTATAACATAAAGTCCAAGTTCTGATGCATGTGCAAGAGATCTGTTCTCCTGCCCATCTCCATCCTCTGAATTTTGTTTTTTCTTCTAGATTTATCTCTCATTGTTCCTCCAGAGAACTGACACTTAAACCAAAGCTATTTTTTACTTTGTACGGAGCTCCCTCTGCCCAGACCCCAACTTCTTCTATTAATATATATTAGGGCTTGTAAGCCCAAATCAAAATGATGTCTCCTTTATTTCAAAATGTCAGTAGCACTTTACACATTGCTGTTATGCATCAATAGCCAGTGTATCTCTCCTGCCACAGCTGTCATCGCTCCAGCACCAGGAAGGTACCCCATAACTCCCCTTACCTCCCCCCACCCTGTGCACACTCTCAGACCTCCTGATTGCGCCAGTCTTTGGACCCACTCTGCAGAGGCAGAGGTGGTCATCAAGGGTTCCCAACTTTGAATATCTTTAAAGAAAGGGCGTGGGAAGCCTGTAGTAGAACGGTGTGGAGTTCAACCATTCAGAAGGTTGGGGAACTCAATCTGGGCCTTGCAGCCCGAGGTCAGTCTGTGTCATGGGGTTCAGCCATCAGCTAACTGAGAACAGGGGTCTTGCGTCCTAGCTCTGTCTGAGGCATTAAATGGTAAATATACTATATTGAAAAGTTTGTTCACTGCAGACATGTTCTGGACTGCTTCTTGATTTCAATTTAATTCAAATGGTTTAAGGGTGATAGACTAGTGACTACCACAGGTGGTCAGTTTCCAAGTTGTGCTTGATCATAATGTGTTGCTGATTGTATCAGTTGGGATAAAGGATTGTGGTTGATTTGATGAGCTGTTTTCTCTGATGTTATGAAGATGAGAATGTCTGTGGGTCGTTAGAGAACCAGAAGCTAGGGCGCAACTATATCAGGAAGATTTGGGTGATAACCCAGAGATTAAACCAAGGACAGTCCGACAACAAAAATAAAAATGAGAAAACACTTAAGCAAGACACGAAGACAGACTTCCAGTTCACCAATGGCAAACAGTAGGGCAAATGAGGATGAAAAGGCCGATAGTGAACCACCAGGACACCCTGAACTCAAAGCACAGGATGTAACAAAACAGATTAATCAGGCTCTAGAAAAATTCAAAACAGAAATAATTTCCCAGATAACCATAGAGATGGTGAGCAAAATGAAAGTCATGATTCGAGACTCTAGAGCAGAAACTGACAAAAAAATAGATGAGCTCAGGACCACGATAGAAGCTCTGAAGGCCCAGCATAAGAAAGAAATGGAAACAATAAACACCCAACATAGGAAAGAAATGGAATCCATAAAGCAGATTCAAACAGATATCCAGGAGATTAAACACTCCATTGAAAGTATACTCAACAGAATAAAAGAATGCGAAGATAGACTCTCAGATATAGAAGATAAGATTGCAGTCAGTGACCATGAAAAGAGAGATCTCTTAAAAACAGTGGGGGATCATGAGAAATCAATCCAACAACTCCTAGATGATGCAAAGAAGAATAACATAAGACTGATAGGAATCCATGCAGTAGCAGGAGAAAATGCAAATGACTTTAAAAAGCTGTTCACAGAATTAATGACAGAAAACTTCCCAAACAGAGAGGAAGAATTTGAAATTCAGATAAGTGAGGCATATAGGACCCTAACTAGCCACAATAAAAAAAAAATCTACAGCTAGACATATAATAAGATCCCAGAAACCCAACAGAAGAACAAAATACCACAAGCAGTAAGAGAAAAGAAACAAATCACATGTAAAGGAAAGTCCATCAGAATCACAGCAGACTTTTCAACACAAACCCTTAAGGCAAGGAGAGCCTGGAGTGAGATATTTCAAGTCTTAAAAGAGAACAACCTCCAACCTAGACTGATGTATCCTGCAAAACTCTCTTTCAAAATGGATGGGGAAATAAGATACTTCCACAACAAAGAACACCTGAGAAACTACATGACTACCAAACCAGCACTATAAGCAATTCTAAACAAGATCCTAGAAAAAGACAATGAAGGCAACAACACCATGAGGCCCAACAGAGCAAATCAAATAGGCAAGGCAAGAAACTAAAAGGAGAAGACGAAAAAGTAAAAAGAGTCAACAAAAGGCCAATGACATGTCAATAATAAGTCAGTACATATCAGTTATAACCAGCAATGTTAATGGCCTCAACTCACCAATCAAGAGAAATAGACTGGCAAAATGGAATAAGAAGCAAAATCCAACCATATGTTGTATACAAGAAACACACCTAGTGCAAAAAGAAGCCCATAGACTGAAAGTGAAAGGATGGAAAACAATTCTCCATGTGACAGGAGCCCAGAAAAAAGCAGGGGTAGCAATGTTATTTGTAGACAAAACAAATTTCAAACCAAAACTGATTCTAGTATTATTGATGTAGGACGGTACTGTATCATATACCTCTGTGAATGTAAAATATCTTGTACCTGCTTTTGATACATAGTAGTGACCATGCTTTATCAAAGCTATTTTTAATGATATTACTCTAGAATGTTCTCTTTCCAGATGATGATTAAGATGCTAATAAAAAATATGGTGCCAGGTACCACAACAGCAACAGAACTTTGCTGTTTTCTGGATATTATTCTTTTCTTTGTTTTGTTTTTTTTTTTAATGGTATGTGCTGAATGTCTATAATTTTGATCAAATGACTGCAGAACCTGGAAAAGCTGTTGCTGCTATTGATGCATAACATACTGCTATTATTG
>NW_022900945.1:47340356-47382416 GCF_012274545.1 Fukomys damarensis | reverse complement strand
ATTTTAGGATTCTCTATTTTTAATGTTCATACAGAGATTTCTTTAACTGAAATACCAAATAGTTTCTCTAGTGTGAAAAACTATAATAGTACATAGGATCCTAATGAGATAATTAATAATGTGAAATAGGAAGTAAAGGGCTAAAGGTGTAGGGAAAGTGGGAAGGGTGGGGGAAAGGTAATAAGGGAGAGGAAAAAATATGAGAAATTGAAAAAATGGAAATAAAGTATTTGTAAATGGGGACGGGAGCGAGGGTGAAGGGAGAGCAGGGACAAGGAGAAAAAATGAGAATCAAGACCTATCATGTAAAGGTACAGGATCCTAATAATGAACGTAACTGTACTGTATACATAGGTTGTACCAATAAACTCAATAAAAAGAAAAAAAAAAAAAGCCAGTGTAACAAATGTCTCTTGAGCCTACAGAAAACGTAGACTTCTCTGACCCTGTCTACCACTGGTGAAACCTCTCCATCAGCAAAACTTCATCAGTTACTTGCAGGAAGAAAAGGGGATGATGGGAAGAGGTTACTGTATGGGTTCCTGAGAAGAAAAAGGGAGAGAATATTGCATATTCTGTCTCTCATCCTGGTCCCAGTCAAGATGGTGTCTGGACTGTATAAAGAAAGAAGAAATGTGGCAAAAATAAATGCGATTGTCTGTTAAAAAAAAAAATGGACAGACAGAGCTCATATGAATTTGCAGGATCATGAGGGATTTGTAGAAGTGTTTAAAAGACACTGTAGTTGGCCAACATTCTGTGTAAGCAACCTGTGATGAAGGCCTGTGGACTCTGAATTACCACTATTGATTTCATTTATTTATGTGCCCAGACTGATTGATAGGGATTAGGATAACTTGGGTCACACTAACATTCATTTACTGTTTGAAGTGGATTAAACTTATCTCCATATAAGTATCTGACTTGGTCACCATAATAACCATGTGAGGTTTGTATTCTTACCAGCAGGTTTCCTCATAGCATTGGATTTGAGCATAGCGTTTATTATTGTGCAGAGCATCTAGGACTGATCAGAAGTCCTCACCTTGGGCTCTTCTGCTAATGGCTGTGTGATCCTGCATAAATTTCAACCTCTCTGAGCTTTAATTCCTAGTTCACAGGACAGAGATTACAATCCCTTTTTCATCAGGATGCCATAAGACTGAGATGATGAACAGATCATGTGCAATTGTGATAAATTATCATGGCATATCATTTCCCATCATTGCATTCATCTTCCACATAAATTACTTACTCCTATACATGTTTCAATTCCATGCTGGGCCTGAAGATTGTCCTTCGCCTAATTTCTAGTGAGTTTCTGCTCCATAGACTAGTCAAACAGACTAATATTATAGCCCCTGGATGGCACAGCCCCAAGAGACAGTTACACTATGTATCCTTGTTCCCTTTCTGCACATGCCGCATCACCAGACAATCACATTCAGCCTAGGCCATGTGGGCCATGTGGTACTAGTTGCCCCGCCTTCCTACACCATAAATAAAGGGTGCCCTGGACACCAGGCAGCCATTAGCTCATCAGGCTATGGTCTCACCTCTTTCCACCAGCTATGAAGCTTAATTTTGGTATTTGTCCTTTCCTATTATTTTCCATTTTTCTTCATTTCCCACCACACTCCCTGGCTTCAGACCCTACACTGTGTGGGTCGAGGTGTTTCAGTAGACTAAAAAATTTCAGGGAACAACTATGCCTTATTTGTCTCTGTGTCAACTTGCCCTGCACAGACTAAGTTCTCAGTGCAATGGCGTGGAATTGTGTAGGCATGATGTACTCTAATATGAGCCTGAAAGGAAGGATTCACACTGCACAATGGCTTAGACTATACAGCAATCCTGAGATTATTTATTAAGCCAAATCAGATTTATAATAGATTGAGATATAATAGGTCAAATCAAGTTTCCCAGAAACATAATATATGGCCAGGACAGACAATATTAACCATCAAAAAAGAGCAGGAGTTGGCAAACTTCCCATGAAGGGTCAAAGAATAAGCATTTTAGGCTTTGTAGCTCATTTGGTTTCTTTGGCAATTACTCAACTCTACCATTTTACCACAAAAGCAGCCATAGATAGAAAGCGGACAAGAACAACTCTATTCTAATACATTATATATTTCAAAAACTCATGGTAGGCTGGATTTGGCCTTTTAAGCCCTGGTTCGTTGATCCCTGAGATAGAGGTTCGTCCTGTTGCCAAAGAGAATTTATATCAAAAAGCTGAAAGCAAAACCAGGTGGTGATACAGAATGGAAAAGTTGCAATCAATGAGTGAAAATGAAGCTGTGCATTTGGTTTGAAACACTAAAATGATCAAGTGCATAACTGGAGAGAAGGTTCATGTAAAGTGTCTGTGGAATTGGATCACAGTAAAATTTTTCCTGAAAGTTCAAAAGTTGAAAAAGGAAGACTTTGGGGTTTTAGTTGTCTGAAAACTCACAATGGGGCAAACAGTGCAATGTAGATTCTAAGAAAATCTAATGAGCAGTAAGTCCCCCTCCAGAACAGGAGGAAGTGGTGTCTGTGTCACTGCTGGGCACTTGCACCCACCATGGGCTTGATAGGCAGGAAGCACTTGCTGGGAAATACTCCCCCTGCTTCACTCTGGTGGGGCCTTGATAGCTGTGTGTGCCCCTGTGCGGTACTAGGTTCAAAGGTGAGAAGTGGTGTTTGAACCAAGATCCAAAAGGCATATCCAGGTCCAAGAGAGGTGAGGCGGAGGGGTGGGGACATCCAGGAAAATGGGCAGCACTGCTGTCCAGTCTGTAAGTTTCTGGTTGGGGTTCCATTTTCTTTCTTCAAAATCCCAATTAAAATATAGGTTTCTAAAAAGTGGGGAGAATGGGGGCCGGGGATTTAGCTCAGCGGTTCAGTGGCCTGCCTTGCAAGTGCAAGGACCTGAGTTCAATCCCCAGTAACCCCCCCAAAAAAAATTGGGGAGAGGGGGTCATTGTGCTCTCTAAGAAGTCTTAATTTTAGCTTTGTGTTAGAAAAACTATGCTCCCCTGCCAGAGAGAGAAGTAAATGTGTTGACATGCTTAAGAAAACATTTGTAGTCCTTCAAAGGAGGCTATAAAGGGAGATGAATTCAAGAAATTGGCAGATCTAGGGAGGGAGTTCTCGCAGCCACCAATAATCTGCTTGCAAAGAAGCAAAGGAACTAATTACATTTGGAGAGGACTGTGCACCTGATAAAATAATTAAAAATAAATTGCTCTCCTTGGAAATGCAAATTACTGAATGTTTAAGAGACCCCATTGGTCACATAGACGATAAATAGATGTATTTTCTTAAGTCTGTTAGGTGGCATTGATTGATTTGCAATTCTAGGTACAACTGGGTCTGAGTACCTTTTGAGATAAAGGCAAGGGGGTCCCAGGCCCAGCAAGGACACCTGTTGAAGTCTTATGGCATGAAGGCCCCACCGTGGAATTTTCCAGGCTGTGAGTTGGGGAGTCCTTAAGAATCAGATTTCAAGGGCCCGGGATTTAGCTCAGTGGTTCCACCGCCTGCCTTGCAAGCGAAGGTCCAGAGTTTGATCTCCAGTACCCCCGCAAAAAAATGATTTTGCTTTCCAATTGTCTTGAACCCCAGCCCTGCAAGAATAGGCAGGGTGGTGGCCCTGTGGCCCCTCCTGCTCCAGGTACTGCCACCATTCTTTCCCACTTTCCAGACTGGCAGGTCACAGAAAGTAAGGACCAGGGGCCATGGGCCCCTTGGTGGTAACGGAGACATGAAGCCCTGACACCAACGGACACACTGCTGCACAAGCACCCCGTTCAAAGGACAGAAGAAAGAGTTTTCCTTCATCATGACTTAATAAGTCTTGGAGCACAAAAACCAATGCCCCCCATCAATGTATAAAATGTTTTATCATTTTGTCAAAGGATCAATACTGTGATTCTTCTACTCTTAAGCTATCGAGTCGGCATTTGCAGATGAGCTAGGGGAAGATGATTGGATTTCTGCCTGGGAAGAAGTCGCATTCTGGTTGGGGAGGCAGAATTGACGTAAACAAGCATGTTCCCAGTTCCTTTTGCCTTGGTGACATCAGACTCCTTCAGAAGTCTCTTATCTAGAGCAAAAAGAATACCCGGAGCCAGTGTGACTGGGCCATCGGTGTTTTCAGGAGAACCAATGATGTAAGAGGAGTGAGGAGAGGGCCCACCCAGGGCTCTGCCTTGGGAGCGCATTTGCTCCTCTGTGCTATGGGAAGGAGGCACTAGAACAACGATGCTGTCCACACCTGAAGGCTACCCTGGGTGGGCGAACAAAGAAACACGTGACAGCTCTGGGCAGCACATAAATGCTCACTAAATGTTCGCTGTAAACCTCAAGTGACATGCCCGAAGCCACAGACACAGTAAAGGACAGAATGAGAATTCTCTCATGCTCCAGCCAGTCCAGTTCAAAAGTCCCCCGGCACTCCAGCCACAGGTGCCTCTCAGGATTCAGCTGCATTCATCTGCCTCTTCATCTTCTCGTCTGCCTGGGGTCCCGCCTCCACCCTGTTTCATGCCCACCCAGAGCGCCCTTTCTTTCTGTGCGCTGAGACTCCACCTCGACAACTTCCTGGCCTTCTGGTATAAGCAGAGGAGGAGAATCAGCAGAAGGCCAGACAGGACAATGGGGCAGACAACTAGGAAATACAGTAAAGGTGCTGAGGAACAGATCCTTGCTTGAAATGTGGGCTCTGCAACAGAAGGGCAAAAAATACAGAATAATCATTATCCAACTTACATGGAGTAGTCAACCCTGTGCATTTCTCCATTTATTGTTATAAGCAAATAAATGTAAAAATAGCAGGCCAAATGGGATAGACCCCTTAAGTTGCATGTGCGAGCACAGGATGGGGTGAGGAGAGGCCCCCAGGCACATGCTGTGCAATTCCCACTTGCCCAGCAATTTCCAATGACCTACTTAAAATTACCAGCCAAAATGAAAACCAAACAAAAAAAAGGAAACAAGAAAAAAACCTCCCCTTTAATCTTCTTTCCTTAGCAAAGATATCTATAATTCAGCCCTCGATCTCAACTGTGTTGCTTGTCCTGAATTTTTAACTGAAGTATTCCCACAGCTGCTTGTGAAACACACACACACCCCACTGCACTGTCCTTTCACACAGCTGCACCTGCCCAGCAAGCGCTTTTCTCCCAACCCATAGCATGGCCCCCAGGCAGCCCACTTCCAGGAACCCTCCATTGGCTCCTTTTCCTCCAAGATCATTCCCTGCACATAATCTTCCAGGTCCTCTGGGCTTAGCTGGGTCACACCTCCTCTGCCAGGGCACCCTACCTTGCCTTGGGCACAGTACCCTTTCTTGTCCCCTCTTGTAAACCCTTGGTTTGGGACTCTTCCATTCCCTTTCAGTACCTCCCTTGGTTCATTAGAGTTACTAGAGTATATCTGATAGTATTACTTGTTTCTGCATCCCCTACAGTGCCTGACTAGCAAATGTGCTCAGTAACTTTTGCTGGTCAGATTGGTTGCAATCACAGGGGCCAAAGATAGTATATAAAGGCCTGCTGAAGCCTATAATCTCTCTGGCAGCTGCAGTCCCCTGGGAAGCACCACTGGCAGAACAACATGCAGAGCGGGGAGCATCCACCTGGGTCAGGGAAACAGAGCTGGAAGATTGCAAATACCACAAGTTCCAGGAAACAGTGCCCTGAGCCACTGTCAAATAACCAGGTTTACAGACTCCCGAAGCAGAAAGTCATATGCTTAAAGAGACACGAGCCATCAACTGTAGTTTCCTAGTCACTTAGGTATGATATCATATTTGAAATCAGGACTGTTCTGGAAAAAAAAAAATTGGATGCTAACAATAGCTGTGCTTTTCTTGGAAAATTGTAATGACATAAGCAATCGCTTCCTCAAAGGTTAAGCTATAGGATTCATGGGATTATAGATTCTCAGAGATGAAAAGGGGTTT
Source organism: Fukomys damarensis (assembly GCF_012274545.1). Classification (NCBI taxonomy): domain Eukaryota; kingdom Metazoa; phylum Chordata; class Mammalia; order Rodentia; family Bathyergidae; genus Fukomys; species Fukomys damarensis. The sequence goes on along the minus strand of NW_022900945.1, from coordinate 47,376,463 downwards.
GGAGGTCATTGTGACCAAACGCCTGTTGCAAGGATTCCTTTGTTGTATTGCTAATGCATTTTACATGTTGAAGAGCACCTCTTTGTGAGGAATCAAGATAGGATCTAGACTTTGCCCAAGTCCTGCATTGTGTGCTCTTGGAGCGCAGGGCCTGCAGCTTCTGTGATCTTCTACAGCCCTTTGCCCATAGGAGCTCAGTGGAGCCTGGTGAATGAATGAGTTCATTGCAGGAGTGCTGACCACACAGGAACCTGGGGATGGCTGCCTCATGATGCAAAGTGAACATCGTCCCTGCAGCTCTAAGTGGGGCTGGAAAAGAGCTGCTGAGGCTCATGGCTTAGAGTTTGTCTGGTCTCCTTTGTAATCCCCACCCTCAGTTTGACTTTTCTTTTTGAAAGGTGAGGCAATGGCAAAGCTAGATTTTAATTCTTTAAGTCCCCTTTCCTCATTCTATGGGACTCATCTCCAAAATGATCTGGCTTGACTGCAATTATTCTGCCAGTTCTCATCAGAGTACACTTGAAAGTATGGTCAAAAGAAGGCAAAAACTGCAACCCTGAAAGAGAATAGAGCAGAGTCCAGGCGTTAAGAGCACTGGCCATGGCCATTTGTCCAGAGTAGTAAATGAGTACCTGTTGTATTTCAGAGAGAGCTAGATTCAAATCCTCACTCTTTAATTTTCCTGTTATTGACATTGGATAAGTTACTTATCTTCTCTAATCATTAGTTTCCTCATCAATCAAACAGAAACAACAATTTCTAGAGTTGTGTTGAGATCATGTGTAATACAGCACTTAACATAGTGCCTAGTGAGTTTGTTAAGTCAGTAAGCAATAAATATCAGCTGGAATGCTACTGTGAAAGCTGAGTAGATCACAGGTAACTTTTTCTTTTACGAGACCAGGCAGAGAGCAGGTTCAGAGCCTACTGACTTCTTACAGGGTCCACAAGTGGTATACTTTGGATCTAAAATGTCCTCCAAAGGCCCATATATCAAAGGCTTGGTCCTAGAACCTTTAAGAGGTGGGACCTCATGGGAGGTCTTAGGTCACTGAGGTGCCCTTTCTCTTTCTCTTCCCCTCTCCCTGGCTCTCACCTACCCTCCTCCCCCCACCTCTCTCTCCTCTTTTGTACTTCCTGGCTGCCATGAAATGAGCAGCTTCCTCTGCCACACACTCCAGCCATGAGGTGCTGCCTCAGCACAGGCCCAGAGCAACAGGCCAACCAACCACCATAGGCTGAAATGTCCCAAACAGAACTTTTCTTTATTAGTTGATGATATCAGGCATTTTGATACACCAATGAAAAGCTAATTTTCTTGGATCGCTGACTGTTCCATTCCCAGACCTGGGTGACCTCCAGCTGAGAGTCACATTCACGTGATTACTTAGGAGGTCCTGGCTTCCTGTTCTAGTCGTGGGAGGCAGAGACTAATGGGAGTGAGGCACCAAGTGTCACAGTTGCTAGGATGCTGAAGTGAGATGGGGCTGGCACAGAAGAGTCAGGAAGAAATCTGGTAATGGGATTTCTGCTCTGAGATGCTAACCTTCTCCATGAAGGGACTGCCAGAGGGCTTGACTATCTTAATGGGAAGGAGGTTGCTCCACTTAGAGCAATCTGCCATCAAAGGACAGCGAAGTGCACTCTTCACAGTGCTAAATTGGCCGACAGCTAGCAACTGTCAGCTCTGGTGCTTCTAAATTACCTCTCCTGGGAGAGCAGTGTTTGCTCTGGATCCCACAACCACCATTTCCCACCATCTGCCTCTCACCCATATTTGGATTAGAATTGGTGACACTCAAACCATTAAGGTTTGGCATTCTGAATCAATTTGAGTAAGTGCCCGATACAAGGCCTGCAAAATAGAGCCAGAATGTAATGAGAACACTTCCTCCTGAGGTTAGTTTATAACTTGCTTCCACACACAGCCGGACACACGATAAGGAGCCCTTCTTCCTGACACTACCTCAGAAATGCTGGCTTATGAGAATAGGATGGCAAGGGCTACCAACTTCTCCCCACCCACCAATTCAAAACTTGAAAGATGGACCATGCCCTGTGCAGTCATGTGAGAGAGTTGGCTCCTGTCAAGACATAAAAGTTCCCTCATAGCAAGTTCATCTCCTAATAAGTAAAACCCTGGTCAGTCTAATTGAGGACTCCTTCACTCTTTCATCAAGTATTTGTTAAGGGCTATACGTCAAGCCTTACTGAAGGCTTTGGAAAAACATAAATGCAGTGGCCTCTCCAGAAATTTCAGTGCGGTAGGGATGTGCATCTTTCTTAAGAGTTACTAAATAAGCCCTCATCCAAATAAAAGCTGGGAGATAGCAACAAGAGCTGCACAACTACAAATACTCCAGTGCCCAGAAAAGTCTTACAGCGGGCCTATCAATTAATCGTAGCTAATCCTTCATTCAGATTAAAACATTAATATCTAGGGTCAGGACGAGGAGAAAAGACTCAGGCAGCTGCAGTCGTGTGCTGGGTTAGTCACTGACGAGAAAGTAAGATAGTGAAGAAAAGGCAAGGTCCTTTTATACTACTCCCAGCGGGAACTTTCTAAAATGCAAGTCAGATGGTGTCACTGCTCTCTTGGACTTGTCCAGTAATGTCCCATAGCCATCATGTTAAAGTGCACTCCCTTGGATTTGTTCTTTAGTCACATTTGAGATCTGTGTCCTTCCCACCTGACCAGTCTCACCTCTTGCCGTTGTACCACATGGCTGTAGTTTTTGTCATTCTCAGCTGTGATGTTCCCTAAGTATAACATGAAGTTTTGTGTCTTTTTATTATACTGCCTACCCTTACCTTTCTCTACACTACCTTCTGTCCTTTTTGCAGTTTCCATACCCCAGGGCACCTTCCCAGGTCTTCTCGCCACCAGCGCCTTCACCTGAGCTTCCTCATCATCCTGGGAACGTTTATTCGATGACACCTATCGTGTTGGATTTGATCCCCCCACTAGACATCAAACTGTGGGAAAATGCTTTGTTCCTCACAATTTTTATGTTCTCAGAATCTGTGTACCATGTTTGGAGGTAAAGAGGAAGTGGGGTCCACTTTTTTTTTTAGTACTTATAACATCTCAGGAACTGCCCTAGATACAATAAAAAGATTTGTACTATGACACTCACTTTCTGAGACAGCTGGGGCTCTTAGAAGCCAAGTCACCACAGTGTGACTTCATGGCTAGCGGGTGGTAAAGCTGTGAGGGGAGCCGAGGTTTATCTGACTCCACCCTCTGGGGACTTTGCAACACCCAAGAGTCCCCCCTGTTCAGAAAGGAACAGTGAGGTGTAGGACCCAGATGCTGTGTTACAAGGATTTTCTTGAGTATCTGTGACATTAGTCTCACTGGAAAACCTTGGTGGGTCAAGGCACAGGCTTTTGAGCTTTTCCAGTTGGGAGGAATACAAAGACCACTTAATTTTTAATGTTCCTTTCCAGAGTTCATCTTTCGAAGACCTTAATCCTGTTTTACAAGGATTCCACAGAGATTAACACACACACACACACACACACACACACACACACACACACACACACACACGAGGGACCTCAACTGCCTCAGAGGAAATGTGCAAATATGTACTTCTTACAGTTATTATCCATTTATTCTAGTGCAAAAATTGTTGATTCTATAGAGCCTATGAATTCCAGTGGGAAAACAGGTATGGAATGTGCTCAGGGGTATGGGACTTCCTATAACTGTCGAAATGAAAAGCAGATAAGAAAAAAATTCTGCCTGGATACTTAGGAGAGCAATAATGTGGAGGTAGGAATCATGGTGCAGGCCTAGAGTCCCTGCTGCTTGGGAGGCTGAGACAGAAGGATTTTAAGTTCACGTGCAGCCTAGGTGACTTAGCAAGACCCTATCTCAAGACTAAAAATAAAAAGGACTGGCAGTATAGCTCAGTGGTAGAGTGACCATGTGCTCAACTGTCAGCATCAGGAAAAAAAAAAAAAAAAAAAAAAAAAAAAAAAAGAAGAGGATGATGCCACTCCAGGGAACAAATCCTAAAACTTTGGCCTCTAGTCTAGAAGCTTGTGTGTGTGGCTTAGATGCAGCCATTCCTATTTCTGAGGAGTTGCCATACATTCACAGTAATACTCCTGCCCTCCTAAGAAATATCACCAAAGCCAGCCAGGGAATGTCACCTTCATTGATCATTTTCATTTACCTTTCTTGGTGTAAAGCACTAAGACCACAACTCTATCTCAGTGGCCCTTTCCCATGGTAAGTTTAGCTTTATAGTTTACCTCTTCTCCTTGAACCTCACTAGAACAAGACGGTAAAGAAAATGAGCGGGCAGCTGTTGTAGTCAGTTGTTGGTCACCAGAGAGGATTTACTGGTCTATTGGAGAAAGTTTTGCTTTTACTATTAATACATGCTTAATATACACCTATGATGTGCCTGGCTGAAGATGACCTACTCACATGGAGAAGGGTCATGGTTTGGCCAAGGGTCCTTGAGTAGCTGCCCTCCTTCTCGGAGTCCGTAAATATGTTCTGTAGGGCACCCTGTCTCCCTTGATGTCTTTCAAGGCACAGTGAGAAGAAGCACACCAAATGGCTTGCATGGTTATTGTCTCTCAAAGGTCCATGAGGTTAAGCTTGCTGTCCAGCTTGGTGCTATTGGGAGGCAATGGAGATTTTAGGATATGTGGCCCAGGGAAGATCTTTAGGTCATTGGGGGCATGTCCTTAAAGGGACAGTGGGACTCTAGTCCTTTTCTCTTCCTCTCTTTTGCCTTCTGGTCATGAAGTTAGTGGTTTTGCTCCCACCATGGGCTCAAAAGAACAGGGCCAACTAGTCATAAACTACAATCTCTAAAGCTGTGAGCCGAAGAAACCTTTCATCTTTATAAGTTGCTTATGTCAAGTATTTATCATAATAATGGAAAAGATTAACACCTACATCACTATCAAAATGCTGGTAGCTTTTTGTTTTGTTTTTTTTTCAGTATAGAAGGAGACAAGGAAGGTAGTACTTATTTATTGATCGAGAAAGATTGTTCTGTTTTTGTGTTTTGACTAGGGAAATATTTAGATGTAATCGATTCTGGTTCAGTCAGGTCAAAATGTAAAATCATCATTTCTCTATTTTTCATTCTCATACCACTGCTGAACAGCTTTCTGAAATTGTAAGATCTACCAAGAGGTAAGGATGTCTGCTTCACACATTATTTGGTTATTTAAAAAGACATGATATTAGTGGCTTTTTTTGTTTGGGAAGAGAAGGGCAGAAGAGGTCAGACAGATGCACCTGTTATTTACATATCTATTTCCTAAGCCTCAGGTAGACCTTGTTTGTTCAAATGAATTGCTACTTAGAGAAGTAGTAAAGCCATTTTCTTTAGGGAATCTGGAAGTCATCTTTACCTTGAAGAAAAGCAAATCATGGCTGAGGGGAAAGCATACAAGGAGAGCCAGTCTCACGACCATGAGCACGTGGCAGCATAACCCCTAATTACCTGCAGACAGCACTGTGAGCACCATCGACTGTGACTCATCTGATGCTTGGTTGACCCACTTGCTTGGGTGGCCTTGTAGCTGCCACTCTGCCACACTGCACCAGTACATCCCAGCATCCTCCTTCTCCACCCTATGCAGCTTCAGGACAAAGTCTGTAGGAGATGAACGGTAGCATTGCAAGTGTCTCCTGCGCCCCTCATCCCCAAACTCCAGCAAGCCATTGTGCTGTAGGTGCGCCAGCATGTGAAGCCTGCCATCTTCTCTTCTCCAGAACCATGTCACAGAGTACAGGGAGGTCGGGGCCCCTGAGCCCTCAAGGCTGCAGTGGATGTCCACATTTCCGTGCTCAGTGGCATTTTCTGTCCGGTACACTCTGGAGATCCGTACCTTACTTCCTAGAAGACAAAATGACAGGGTTGGACATTCAGACTGAACACCTGCTCAGAAAACTAGTTTTCACTGGGAAGATCCCATCTGGTATTCTTTAGACATCAGAACTTTCACTTTTTTTTTTTTTTACAGTTTTCTTTGATCCTTGTCCTTTTTTCTTTCACATTTGCCTGAACATTCTCTGTTATGAATCAAACCAGCCACTTGTCTTCCTCCTCTTGTTCAGTGGACCCTGCCACTAAAAATCAGCTTCAGCTGGGTCCTCTGATCTGCTGCTTTGACTTCTCCTTGGCCAACTTCTTCAGTTTCCCAGAGGGTTTACTCAAAGCTTCCAGTACCCCTTCAAGTCGTGTATTACATCACTAACCCTCATTCTTTGAAAATTATCTTCCTCCAGCACACCAAGATGGTATCTGGAGTATAGATGCAGAGGGAGTAGAGGTTCTTCAAGAGACTAAGCATTTTGACCGAAGTGTTAAAATACCACCCACTGGAACCATTTAAGTTATTGGATTAGAATATATTTTAAACGGAAGTTGATGTACATACTCCCCCCTAACTAGCAGGTGAGTTGAGGACTTAGAATGACACCGAGTAATAAAATAAATAAAGAAATTATAATGTGCATTAAATTTTTAACTCCATTACAAATGTATTTAATTCATCTTTTAAAAACAACTTTGACCTTAGGCTCTTTTATAGCTTACTTTTTTCTTTCCTTCCTGGAGAAGCATGTGAAGTAGTGCTTTACAGGAATCTGTTTCCCACTCCAATAGTTACTTCCTATTTTATTGCACTATGGCTTCCAATTCCAATCCCATCACTACACTTGGCCAGGTCCAGTTTTATAGCACAAGGAACCCTCCAGTCTTTCTTTTCTTTTTTTTTTGTCCTCTCGGTGTTTTGTTACTAAAGTCTATTTTCTTCTTGAAATTCTTCCTTTGACCTCAGAGAAAATTCACCTTACCCCCCCGTTCTGATCAGTCTATTTCAGTATATTTTCCTGGAGCCTTATCATTAGTTCCTTCCCTTCTGCGTGATATGCAAATGGCAACCCACCGTCACCCCTAACTCACAGAGAGTTTTTGTTTGATACGCTTTGTGTTTTAAAAGAATTTGCTTAGCTGTGAATGGTTTCAAATTGAGAGAAGTGTTAAAAAATACTGCCAAAATTTCCTGATGTACCAAAAAACCTGACAACACAGAGCCTGTCTTTCTACGTTGTAAGCACTGGCCTGAGCCAGGAAATGGCAGCCTCTTAAAAAGGGACAGACATACACTGTCCAGGTATTGGCTGGAACAACTGTGAGCTAGGAATGGCAGCCACACAGATGCAGAGGGAGGACATGTTACAAATGAGTCTTGTGGATTGGCAGGGATGATAAAGGCAATTGGCGCAGGCTCAGGATAAGGGTCTCTGGGGCAGCTGCATACCGACAAACAGCTGGAAGTTAGGTTTAAAGGCCTAGAGCTCAGGAGATCAGGGCAGATCATGAAGACCCAGACTCATCATCTCAAAGGCAGTACTGGAAGCTGGGGAAATGTTTAAAATGTTCTGAGGAAAGCAGAGAATAAGAAGCAGAAGGGCCCAGGATATATCCCTAAGGAGCACTCATGTTTAGCAGGGACAGGAAGAGGGCCCTGAGGAAGAAGAGAGGAACCAGAACAGCAGGAAGAGATCCTATTCTGCCCCTGCTGCTTCCACAGACTGCAAGTGCCTTACAGGCAAGAGCTCTGCCTGATTTATCTGTGCCTTCCTGTTACCTCATATACAGCAGTGTTCAATTATAAACTTATTCTTTGACATTACCTTGAAAATAATAACGTAAGTGCCAATTTAGATCAACTTATTTGCATTGAGCTATTGGATCTGATCCAGTCCCCAAGCCTTAGCTGTGACATTCATTTAATTTTAATCAACAGTAGAGGTGACCTAACCAGCGCTGAGAGACCTAACCAAGCCAGCCCACATTTAGGTAGCAGAGCTCTCAGAGAGCCCTGAGGATGGCTGGAACTTGCATTACATTTTTAAAGATCTCCTGAGGAAGAGGAGATTCCCTCAGTAAGCCATTCCAACAGTTAACTACTCTTATTTCCCTTATGTTTAGGCAGCCAAATGTTGAAAAGCAATTTCTCCACACATCCCCATAGAGTTGTACAGTTTCTGTTCACAGTGGGAGAAATATGCTTCGTATTACCCTTTCTCTGCCAAATTACAGTAAGTAGAGCCCCACTGGAGTGACACAGCTTGTTGTGGTAGAGATCTCGAGATACGATACCATGGGTAGCTGCACAGACCAGGCCGGCTAGGCTGGTAAGCGAACCTATGCACAGGATCATGTTCCTATTTGAGCTCCTCAAAACCCCAGATTGATTCACCTCAAGTGACCCCCACCCTCTGGTGTGCCACCAGGTCCTGCAGTCATTCTTGTAACAGGTGCACAGTATTCCTGTAACTCCAGATCATATTTTTACTTCTACATAACACTCTATAGAAGCTGCCCAAGAGAAGGTGGGTATTCTATAGAGAGACGTGTGCTAATGCACTCACAATTTTACCTGTGGGCTTGAGTTGCAATTTTGTTTGCCCAGACTTCTTTCCTCCAAGTTTCTGCCAAGTGTCATTTGTAGTCAGGAGCCATTCCTCCACAGCACAGTAATATTCTCCCTGATCACTGTCTTCCACACTCAAAATATGGAGCCGAAACAAGTTTTGGGAAACTTTTGCAATGTGAAATTTTTGTTTTCTCTGCGGGGTGCGAAATTCAGCCCCATATTTTACAACATTGGTCTGGTCCATTTCCAAGATCTTCAGCCAAGATGTATGAGTGGAAATAGGAGCAAAGTACCAAGCAATGGCTAACTGGAGGTTTCTAGTGTGCTGGGACAAGATGCTACATTCTATAACTGTGTTGGAGTTGATGGAGATCTCTTGGACTTGGCTGCTTGCATTCACACATAGCTTGCTCTCTGCATGAAAAGAATGAAAACAGTTACTTTGCTAACAAAACAAATTTTAGGGCAGAAGGGATGTTAGAGGTCAACTCAAACAGACTTCCTACACCCTTCACATATGCGAATCTCCTCTGTAGCAGCCTCCCTCACTGCTCAGCCTTTGAACTACTCACGGGCTGATGAAACGACCCATTGGTTCTTTGGATGGCACAGGCCCTAGTGAATTCTGTCTGATATCCTATTGAGTTTTCTCCCTCCATAACTTCCATCCACTGGCCCTAGTTCTCACTTGCTAGGTGGAGAGGGGAAGTGTCACCTAGAAAAGTCCGATCTCTTTTTCACACAGTTATGCCTCAGTATTTAAATACAAACTCTATAGCATTTCATGTATCAAATTGAGAAAGTGGCACTGTTAATTCCCTGTATGTTCACTATCCATAGTATACTTCTGGATTCACCATTTGCCAAAGTCTAGTTATAGCTCCCTTCAAACATAAGTTTAAAAAAAAAAGGAAACCATGAGATATTAAAATTGTACATCTTTTTGTAGCCACCCCACTACGGGAACATCACATGCATATGGAATCAACTATCTTTTAACCCTGACTTTTCTGCTTTGTCAGAAAGATATGCTTCCAATCTCTAACTTCTTGCTGGCATCACCAAATCTAATTTTATAAGAGTTTTTGTGGTCAATAGGTTCCTTTATTCTTCCTCCAAAAAACATTGATTAATAACATTTCATATTACATGCCAGTCTATTCTAGGATACCTGCCCTCATTGGTCAGATGGGATGGGGGAGGGAGAGAAGGGCAGAAAGAATCAGAGCACCCAGAAGGAATGCCTAACCCAAATACAGGAACGAGGCGAGGTTTCCTGGAGGAGGGAACATTTAACTAAGTCTTAAGGGTTATAGAAATTATTATGATGATGGGCCTAAGGAATTATACACAAAGAAACAATTTATTCAGGTATAGTAGTGCATTTCTGTAATTCCAGCTCTCTAGGAGGCTGAGATAGGAAAATCATAAGTTCAAGCCCAGCCTAGGCAACTTAAGAGACTTACCAAGAACCTGTGTCAAAATACAAAAGGGCTAGGGATGTAGCTTAGTGCAAAAGCCCTGGGTTTGATCCCAAGTACCAACAGAAAAGACAAATAAAACTTTGAGAGAACCTGGATTATCAAGGAACTACAAGTAATTCAGTGTGGCTAGAGTTCGAATTGAAAATGGAAAGTAAAAGGAAATGGCTGGAAAAACACATATACTAGATTATAGGGGAGCCTGTATGTCATGCTGTGGAGCTTTGGACATGAGGTGGACATAGAGGAGTTTTGGATGACTCAGGTTTCCAACTTGGGTCACCAGTAGGTGATGGCAACAGAGGAACCAATGGGTGAAGCGTAGCTCTAGATAATAATGGTATGTTTCCTTTATGACACAGCGAGTGTAGATATCTCTGAGAAGTGGTTGGATGTGAGTCTAGAGATCAGAAGAGAAGTTTTTTAGGACAGTGAACTTGGGAGTTGTCAACATATAGGTTGTATCCATTTCAACACATGGGGTAGGGAGAGTCTACCTGAAGAGAATGTAAAATGAGAAGAAAACAAACTGAGGTGCATCCAAAGGAACAGTGGTCTTTAAAGAATGAATTAGTGGGGGCCAACACACTTTCTGGTCCCCCTTCTGTTGCGCTTAGACAGAAGCTTTCTTTCTCGCAATACATTTTTCCTACTCTTAACGTCTGTTGCTCCTAGAATTCATTCTTCGATTTTAGAAAACATGAACTCACGGTTTGGATATCTAGTACATTTGGGATTTACATCTCTTCCCCCTATACCATTTTGGAGGTTCCACCAAGATTATTGGTTGGCGTGTTTGGCTCAAAGCACTTCCCTCCTCTGTGGCTGCTAGATTTCAAGATAAAGCTTCCAGAATGGTATCTGCCTTTCTGTTACACTCCAGCTACTTGTGATAAGAGATACGTGTCAAGCCAGCATGAGATGGCATCCTACTAAAGGATAACAAATAAGAGTTTTCTTTATATCATTTAAAGTCTTGTGATCAGATGGAGGTGTCTGACTGGAAGACTAATCCATACTAAGATGAACATCTCTTTTATCTGACAGAAATATAACTAAATGAAGAGGACTGACAGTATTTTGGCCCTAGCCCCTGAAGCTCAACAAAATGCAGGACACAAAGGAAACTTCTACAGGATCCTACAACTTTGTGTCTGCCAAACTCCAAGGAGTCATTCAAATGGAACCAATGACAAATGTGCTAGACTTCTTTTACTGGGATCCACCAGATTGACCTTGTAAACAGCTCATAAATGCTAAACTATACCGTATGACTTCTATGTTGGATTCTGAAGTCCCCTGGACCTCCTCCTTTTCCTCTGTGGGAGGCTGTTACTAGTTCCTCCTAGTGGAAACCCTTGTTGGCTATATTCATAGCAGTCCTGCTGACCTTAGTATTTGGTCCATGTATTTTTACCTGTTTCTTTAGTTTTGTCTCCTCCAGAGTTAAAGCTATACCCAGACTTGAAGCTATAAGACTACCCAAGATGACAGTGCCTGGCACCTATCCAGGGCCTTTAGATAGACCCTCTGCCGAGTAACTCTGACTGCTGATCACAACTACTACCCTCTTCAGCCAGAAGTAGCCAGAATAGTCTTCACCCTTCGCGCCCTCACAGCAGTTTGGGGTACTTCTTCAGGGGCAAAATATTGCAGATAGGTAAGTTAATTAGATATCTTGTAGGCAGTTAGACGAGGCCAGCCCAGGGGGAGCCAACGTGGAGGACCATCAAGGAGCTAACATGGAGGACAATCAGAGACACATTCACTGAAGGCCAGAATTGTAAAAGGAGAGAAACTACTATACACTTGTGCTTCCCCTGGGGATAAATAGCAGCAATTGATGTTCTAAATAGGTTTCAATCACCTGGGTGGGGGGCCAAAATCTTAACCCAACCTTTCCAGGAAATATCTCTGACCCCCAACCCTTACTGAAAATCCTTGTATGCTTGCTACATGACTTGCTCCCCCATTTGACCCCCCCATTTAATCAATATTACCTGGGTGACTGTACTTGTAATCTTATTAGTTGATCGTGGTTTTGCCCCATCTCATGGCCACCTTGTAATTTTCCACTGGGTCTTGTAGTTTTGTCCCATTTTGTACCCACCTCCCCACATCTTGGAGAAGTGGGATGAGTGGGCAGGCAACCCACTTTCCAGTCCCACGTCTGTCTCTCTTAGACAGAAGCTTTCTTTCCCTCCATGCATTTTTCCTACTCCTAAGCTCCATTGTTCCTAGAATTCATTCTCTGATTTTAGAGACTGCAAACTTGCATTTTGGATATCTAGTACATTTGGGATTTACCGGTTTCTTTAGTTTTGTCTCCTCCAGAGTTAAAGCTATACCCAGACTTAAAGCTATAAGGCTACCCAGGATGACAATATAATTTTCCATTGGGTCTTACAGTTTTGTTCCCATTTGTACCCACCTGACCACAAGACTTTGCTGTATAAAACATCTTTGAGAAGTGGGGTGGGTGGGCAACCCACTTTCCTGTCCCCCTCTGTCTCTCTTAGAAGCTTTCTTTCCTTCAATAAATTTTTCCTACTCTTAAAAAAAATGACTCAGTGGAAGAGAACTGTGTAAAAGAGAATTAGAAGAAGCAGTCAGTGTTAGGAAAGGAAGTCAGAAAATCTTGTATTATGGGGCCAAAGAAAAAACAAGAAATGTCAAGAGAAAGGTGTAGGGCAGCAATTTCAAATGTCACAAAACATACAAGTCAATTAAGGCATGAAACGATAAACAAGGAGATAATTACTACTACCAAAAATATTGCTCAGCAGCAGACAGAATATGACAGCTACCACATCTGAGCAAATGCCTGCTATATCAGACATTGCCAGGCACACTATACAGGATACCACATTTAAGTTGCACATCAATAATTTAAAGGAGAGATAACAATGGTTTTGACAGATTGGGTGACTTGACCAATGTCCTACTGCTATCCACTGCTCCTCAGATCTAAATGACTTCAGCATCTCCCAAGCTTTCTGTCCTAAGAGGTTGCAAGTTAAGAGAGAGAAGATGCACAGCCCAGCAGAACATTGCCCAGGTTGTGTCTTACTCTTAACCTCCATGCTCTGTCACTGACTGACAAGGTAGATTATGTTTGACTACAATCATAACTTCTCTTACACAATAGCACATTACAAAGTAGTAGAAAACTATATTCTAGTAGAATTGCTATTACTCCTACCCCTAGGGAGGACAGTCCCAACATTTGATAACTGCCAGGACATGGGCAGAGACCTTACCTAAAAGGTGCCTCTCCATTGGAGCACAGCCTTTGGGGCTCCTCCTGTGCTGGGCTAGGCCCTTTAGCAGCTGGGAACTTACAGACCACTGAAGGGATAGAAGGGACACTAAGCACGGTTACGAGCCAGTGTAGGAGGACTTCAGTGTTTTTAACAACTACTGTGGCCATGCTAGACATGCTAACAACATAAGCCAGTTTTCTGCTTATACAACACAAACATGGGAGACAGGGGACTTTATTTCCATAACCTACCCAAATGAAAATGAATTTTTAAGAGCAGGGATTACTTTCGAGGAGTGCTTACCTGGCAAAGTGACAGATATTTTCAGTGGGTGAGAGGTGGCAGATGCCCTGGCTGGATTGTTCGTGTGTAGGGAATTTCCGTCATAAACTTCCACTTTACACTGATACATTCCTGTTTCTTCCATAGTGGAGTCATGGATTAGGAGTTGTGAACGATATGAAGACTGGGAAACCTTTGTCTTCTTGGGGAACTGGGGGAGGAAATCCCCCCACTGAATAGTGCCATTATGGGTGATTTGAAGTAGCTGATGGAAGACCGGAGACTTGGCCGGCTGGAACTGCCAGGTCACGGTGAAGGGCAGCGCGAGGCCAGAGTAGGTGTCCCCAACTATACAGGACAGGTCAAAGGTGTCCGTTAACTTTACCTTTGGCTGACGGCTCATCAGACTAACTTGTAAACTTGACTCTGCAAAGAGAAAAGTGAAACCCAATCTCTAACGCATATCCCAAATCAACACGCAGTAGTTAAAAGTTTTCCTAGTGCCACTCTTCAGGTTGGGATGTGACTTTGTCCATTTAGACCGTCATATTTGTGGGGGGGTGGTAGAAGCTGGTTCACAGTACAGTCTGTTCTGAATTCTGACCTCAGTTGACCCTTTCTATGACTGTTCTCAGCAGCAACAACCAATAGTCAGTGTCTCTCCAGTCTGCTTCTTGGACAGCACTGCCGAATGGGTAGAGCTCTCTTGGCCCTGTGGTCCTGCCTACTTCCTTCCACCACTCCTGGATTCAGTAGTAGGATCTCTTGCCCAGGCTAGAAGGGACTCTGCAATGCCAGGGCTGAGCTGTCAAAAGGCAAACTGTATAAGCCTCAGCTAAGTCATCTGGGAGTTCACTCTGAATCCAGGCATGCTGCTGTAGGCTTGTAATTGCAGCACTAGGCAGATTGAGGCAGGAGGATCACAAGTTCAAGCCCAGCCTGGACAACTTAGTGATGAAGGGAGACCTTGTCTAAAATAAAATAAAATAGAAAGGACTGGGGGTGTAACTTAGAGTACAGCAATTGTCTTTAATCCTCAGTATAAAAAAGAGAAGCAGAAAAACATCCATTCCAATTCATAGGATTGTTTAAAGAACTCTGAACATCAGTTCACTCATTGCATTCAAAAGATGGGGTTTATAAAGAGGAGTAAACTATAGAGGTGAATGAGAGGCCCAGTACCAGAGACTGCTCTGTGACCTGAGATATATACATCATTACTGAGGGACTCGGGATGACGTACACATTACACAGCAGAATGAATTGCAAGTTCACAAAAGGATTTCTTTGGTACTTACTTAGAGATTTCACAGTGACCGAAATATTGTGAGCCCAGTGCAGCTGTCCGGCCTGCTTCCGGGTTCCCTCAGACACTCTGCACTCATACACACCGCTCTCTGTCACTGTGGTAGACGTGATCTCCAGCCGGAAGGTGGCCCAGTTCACTTTGTCCAGCCTTGTGTTGCCTCCAGTGGAGGCACCGAGCTGCACAGTGCCATCCTGCCCTATGCCAGCTACGAGCACGGGAGTGGCCTGGTCCTGCAGGGTGCGCCACCAGCTCACGGACAGAGGGCTCTCCGTTCCCCCTGCCTGGCAGAGAAGGGTGAGTGGCTGTCCTTCCCACACAGCTTGCTGCTGGCTGGACACGACCACACTTCTTGCTACGGATTACAGATTTTAGAAGAGAAAAATGTTTCGAGTAAATGAAATTTTTTCTAAAATACAGTGAAATTGCATTAAGGAGGATCTGACCAGTTCATGACAAATCCTATCAGGCTGTTTCCTCCTGCACCACCCCCGGAAAAAAAGGTCTGCTAAACACTTAAATAGTGGGAAGAAGGCAGCAGCAGGTATATTAGGAGAACCTATTTACACTTAACAGTTTATCAGTTGCACTTATTTATTTATCAATTTGTTAAATTAGCCCATCTTGAGGAATTTCTAGTTGAATAAATATTCAGTAGTATTTCTGTTAGAATTATTAGAGTGGGTGTGTGAACCTGAAGCTGATGAAACTGTGCTAATTTAAAGTTTTAGCCTTTTAGAATTCAGGCCTTTGGAGTTCAATACAATCTAACTGTTCCTTCTTATCTTCCCCTAATCAGTCCTAATTAGTTCGGTATGTGTTTTGAGCAGGGAAAGAACAGTGCTAATTAGATTTTTGTTCACAGTACCACAATAAAAATAATTACTTTGGGGAATATATATGTGTGTGTGTGTGTGTGTGTGTGTGTATATATTACATACATGATATCTATCGATCTGCCTATCTACTATCATCTATCTGTCTGTTATTGGTAAAAGGAGAGCCTTCTTAATGGCTAAACTACAGTACAAAACTGTAAATGTTAAACTAGTTCCTAGAAGGGAAATTCAAGATGTGTAAAAATGCAGTCATTCCTTCAACAAATGCTTACTGTGTAGGGTCTTGTTCTGGTTGCTTTGTGGGCAGTGAATATACATCAGGAGCTTGGGCATCTCATGCAGCCAGCATTAAATTTAAGGTCAAGATTTCTGGAGTCAAAATTACCCTGGGCAACACACTTGACCTCTCTGAGCCTTATTTTCTTTCCTGCGAAAACTCGCATAATAACAGCACCTTCCTACTGCCTTGTTGAGAGCACTGAACAAAGGGCAGACACAAGCAGCTGAGGTTGGCGGGCTAGGGAAAATACTCAAAATGGTTGGCTATTAGCATTAGTGTTTAATAAGAGGCACAGGCAAAAGCAGAGGTCGCTCGAAGCAAAAGAGAAAAGCAAAATAGAATTGACATTAGAAATCTAAAGAGGATCTAAATGAATTTGCAAATTGCTCTTCCTGGCTAGGAAGTTCAGTCTTGGGCTGTTTTATGTATAGATGTACACAGGTTACAAAGGTAGAATGAAAGTTAATGTCCAGAAATAGGATTGAAACTAGCAAACCTGCTTGCAAATTTGGAGGGTTAGGGGCATAATTATGCCTTAAAAATTTTTTTTAAGATAAAATGGCTTACATATGAAGTTTAGAAATTTGAGGGGAAACTATTACTAAAATGTCATGGCTTTAACCATTATAATTAATTTTTTAAAAATCACATTTCCTTAACTCATTGAAGTCATCCCTGCCCCATGATAAGAAGTGCTAAATAACCAGGTATGCTGAAGTTACACATCGCCGTGACAGTGGGTGCCTCCTTCTGTTTGAAATATTGACAGAATGACAAAACCCTGCTCATAATTCAAATAATAGCTTGACTTTCAAAACAGAATGTTAAACAGGATACTTAATAAATATGCTAATAAGTTTTCCTAGTTCTGCATATCGGTCCCTGTTTGGACTCCAGCCTATGCAAAGAATTATTTTTAGCTTTGGAAGATAACCCTGCTGATAGCATTATGAGCTGCATAACACAAAGCACACCTTCAGGTCCCTTTGGTACCAATTCCCACATCCTGGGTTTAAGTTTGCAGATACGTTTCGGGGAGACTGAGAGACACAAGACAGAAATTGAATTGTGCAAAATGCATGAACCTACCTACACTGTTTTTCCTGAATCCTAGAGAGTCAGATCAAATGTTTAGTGAAAAAACTGTCACCATCTCACTTCCGGCTGGCACCTTGAGGCCTGAGCATGCTCGTCTTCCTTCTTAGCCAACAGGGAGATGGGACAAACATGAAAGGGAAATGCATTTGTCTTTGGAGATGGCTCTAAGGAGCCAGTGCAGCAAGAATATCTTCATTTTAGTTCAGTTTTTAATTAACGTTGTTTTTCTTTTTGCTTTTGGGCAATTGTTTTTTCTGGATTTTGACTTTACCATTCAGCCCAAAGAATCCTAACATTAGCTGTGGATTTGTCTGTCTTCACTTCCTACATAAGGCACTGATTATGCAAACATATTTAAAGTCACCCAAACTTCCAGAAGTAAAGGAGAGCCGAGTAGCTATCAGGTTCTGTTTTGAGTTGCAGTAACAAAATATGTGAGGCTGGGAAACTTTGGAAGTAAAGGGGTTTATTGGGCTCGCAGTTCTGTTGGCTGGAGTGTTCGAACACCTTGGAACCAGCATCCTGGCGAGGGCCCTCTGGCTACATCAGAACATGATGACGAAAAGAGAAACAGAAGTGGCCTCACTTTAGAATAACCTGCTCTCCCCATGGTACTCATGCATGTGGGTGGAGCTCCGGCATCAAATTACCTGAATATCACCACACGATGCACGCACGCTGCCAGACATCAAACTTCCGGCACCCAAACCTTTCAAGGACAGCCTACATCCAAACCACGGCAGCAACATGCCGAGTTTCGTGCACACATTCAGTAGGCATCTGGCCGCCGCACAGCCAAGTGCAAGGCATGGAGTTGGCTGCTTCAGTCCCCTCTTTCTTGCTCACTGTGTGGCAAAATGGTGACTTAAGTACCACACCTCAGCAGGCTAACCTAGTGGCAGATTCACAGAAGGTAACTGGAAGATGACCAGCCACAGGGGTGGGCTAATGTGGCTGTTGATTCCGCAAGTGTAGCTCTGTATTCTTAACCATCTCTCTCTCTCCCCCACCACCTCCCCCTCTCCCTCTCCCTCCTTTATTAATACAGCTGTTCTCTGCTTAGATAAAAAGGGCCAATGTATAAAAATTAGAAGTAACAAAAAAAATTTTTTTTTGAGACAGGGTCTCACTATGTAGTTGAGACTGACCTGGAACTCACTGTGTAGCCCAGGCTTGTCTCGAACTCACAGAGATCCACCTGCCTCAGCCTCACGAGTGCTGGGATTACAGGCGTGTGCCATCATGCCCAGCTTAGAACTAACAAATATTAATAGAATCAAAGAATCGAAGACAGCAAGGAGGGACTTAAGGATCCTCTAATTGTGTGCCATCACTTTACAAATGAAGAAGCTGAGATTTGGAGGTGTGTGCATGGTCATGTTCTACTTAATGGCTCAGGTGGAAGACTTATGCCCAGCTAGCCTAAGTATCTTCCTTTACTCCACTTTCCCTTCAGCAGGCACAGGAAGGCCTCAGCATCCATGAAGCCCCTGTGCTGCCAACGGAGGGGGCTGGCTCATGGTCCTGACTTCACTTACCTGCTGGCTCCTTCAGGTGCACTTGGCTGACGGGCGACAGCTTTCTCTGCAGCACCTGCCAGGAGCCTCTTGGAGTTCTCACCGCCTCGGTTACTGCACAGCTGTAGGCACCTTCATCCTCGGGGCCCGTTGAGAAGATCTTGAGGGAGAAAGCTGTGGGGCTTAACTTGGAAAACTGGAGCTGTCCTTGGCTTGCTCTGTTTTTGTAATCCTTCTTCAGATCCAGGACTCCACCAGCATCAAAGTGGGCTATTTCATTCCCACTGAGTAACCAGTCGACCTGAAGCTGTGGGTCCTGGCCACTGCCCGTCACCAGACAAACCAGCTCCAAAGGCTTCCCTTCAGCGGAAGTGCTCTCATCAGTAATTCTGACTTGCAAGTCTCTCACTGAGTAACAAAAGCAAGGCAGGTATTTAGAAAGACCACTGCATCTATCCTTTCAGCACCACAGAGTTGAGACCCCAGTAAGTATACCATGAAGATTGCATTTTATGTGACAGTTCAGTTCTGTAGGCAATGTCCCTCTCCCAAAAAAAGTTCTAGAATAAATAATGTCCATAAAGATGGGGATGGTGGTGTGTGCTTAGTGGGGGCCGGGGATTTAGCTTGGTGGTTCCACCACCTGCCTCGAAAGCACAGGGTCCCAAGTTTGATCCCTGGTAGCAGAAACAACAACAACATCAAAAATCTACTCTTGAAAGCCGAGGCAGGAGGATTACAAGTTTGCATATAGCCTGGGCAACTTAGTAAGACCCTGACCCAAAATTTTAAAAAGGAGGATGGAGGCTGGGAATATCTCAGTGAGGAAGCTCTAGGTTCAATCCCCAGCACAATACAAAAAACTATGCAAAAATATATAAGGTATGTAGTCAGATATACTTTGTATATTTTTAATTAATTTTTTGGTACATTTAAGGTATACAATATAATGACATTCATCATTGGAAATATACAACTTTACATAATCCATCTTGTTCTTATTTTTTCCCCATTTTCCTGTCCTCCCTTCAACCCCTCCATCCTTCCCTATCTACAAAGACTTTGTTTCCATTTATTCTTCTTCTCATATTAATTCCAGTCCCTCTTTTCTTCCCCCCTCCTATTTCCCCTTCTCCTTTTCTTCCTATTTCACATTATCTATTATCCCTATGCATTGCTTTATATATTAACAAAACATCGAGTTGCTGTAAGTTTTGACACCTCTCTCTCTCTCTCTCTCTCTCTCTCTCTCTCTCTCTCTCTCTCTCCCCCTCCCCTACCCTCACCCCCTCTCTCGGTGCTGGCAATTAAACCCGGGGTCTCATGTGTGTTCAGCACATGCTCTACTAGAGAAACATCCCAAGTCTTTATTTCTTACTCTCTTATTTTTGTCTTCTAATAGCCAGGGGAATTTTTCTAAGTTAAAACCACATGTGATGCGGCTTAGGACTCACTGAGTGTAACTTGGATACTTGAGGCTATCAGGACAATTTTTAAAGGAACAGAAATGAATCTTAAAAAAGACAAACAAAACTTCAGTTATCCACCACTGGATTCTGGTTTCAATAATGAATATATATGGTTTTAGCAACTCCATCCCGTTGGGTCAAAGCTTATGGAGAAAGAACAGAAACTTTGACAGGAATGCCAATAAATCATGAAGAGTGGCACCATTCCAAAATGAAAAAAGAGGTCAGGTAGAAGGAAATCTCAGTGCTGACAAGGACAAGATTGAACCCAGAGCTTTCTCACTGAGGCATTCCCAGCCCCATCCCTTTAAATTTTGGGATAGGGTCTCGCTAAGTTGCCCAGCTGGACTCAAGCTTGTAATCCTCGTGTTGCAGACTGGGGCTACTTTGAGGCCCTGCAGTCTGTGGTGAGTGGACTTTGGGTGAGACAGGCCCGCCTTTAAGTGCTGGCCCCACCTTTCCTCCACTGGTTGAGCTTTGGGAAGCATTTACCATACCTGGGGCTCAGGGTCCTCATTTACAAAGTGAGGAGTTCACTAGTTGGCTCATAGATGGTTAGGATCAAATTAAACAATGTAGAGAATGTGCTTACAAAGTGCCTGGAAAAAATGGTTACAAAACTATTTCCATGGCTGGCTCGTGTAACCCATCTAACTGTTTAACATTCTCATCCCATGTACATCCTCCTATGAACAAAGCCAAAGTGGAATGTACTTCTTCTTTGTCATGCTCCCCAGATGACAAAACCAGAATTGAGTCAGAATTTCTAGCTAAGTATTTTTGGGTCAGCAGAACATTAAAAAAATTAAAAAGATATCCCTTCAATACCCATTACTAGTGAAGCCACAAATTTCCTGAGAAGGTAATTAATTACCTGCTGGCTGGACTCTCAGAGTTGTTTGATCTGTCTGCTTTTTTGTGATGGAAATCCAGGTTTCATCAGGATCCTGAATCCATTCGGCTGCCTCACAGAACAGCTGACCTTGGTCTGAGGGCTGGAGCCTGCCTATGGACAGCCTGAAGGTAGTGACCCCAAGCTTGTCGAGCCGCACATCACCAGCTGCAAACCTCTCTGTGTATGAAGGCCCAGGGGTCAGCATAAAATCTTTGGAGAGAGAAATGATCGCAGTGGGTTGGCCACTTTCTCCTGGCTGCATCAGGTACCAGGTGACAGAGAGGTGGGTATGGTGAGCTGTGGCTTTGGATGCCTCACAGGTAAGTTCTAATGGTTCTCCTTCCTGCTTATTGACAGTCTGGCATTGCATGGTGGCAGAGAGAGTATCTGGAATAACTGGAAACAAAGGAATGGTGATTATATGCCCAGCCCATTCTTATGCAGTTAAGTGCAGATGGTGCCCTGAACCCTCATGTGCAAGACAAACCCTTTGAGTTGGGTTTCCACCAGCCATAAGTTTCCCCATTGGCAGTGGAACCAATGGCATTTGCGTACTGTCTGTGGAACCTGGCAAAGGAAACGGCTCAATGATATATGGTCTCTGGCTTTGCCTTATTAGCGCAGGCTATAGCTAATTTAGCTACTCAGACATGAGTATCGATAGGGGGAAAGCACTGGGAGCTCCCGAACCTAGACTTGGACTCTCTGTCCCTAAATCGGACTACATGGAAGTGGGCATTGCACTTCATTTTCCTGGGCCTTCTCCTTCCTCTTATGAAAATGATCTGAAATAATTGGTTATAATTTATTATTCAGAACTACTATGCAATCTTTACCAAAGTTTTCATAACCATCCTACTATGCTATCTCTCCTCACCTTCAAATGAAATAACACAGCCCAAGATTAAGTGAAAGCAATGTGTAGCTTGAATCGATGACAATTATTGAGCATGTATTCTGTGTGAGGAGCTGAGATAAACATTCTCTCTCAAGAAGCTCAGAGAGTGATGGGAGAGGTGTATCCTGAGAGCCCATTACCACGGAACGGGGTGAGTGCTAATAATAGCGCTGTCAATAGAGCATCGAGAGAAAGGAAAGCGAGGTGGGTTCCTCAGAAGAGGCTATTATCAAAGCTGGCTCCTGAGTGATATGTAGGAATTCACTAAGCTAAAAAAGTAGTGCTAGGTGTTTCAGGCAAAGGGACGTGGTGACAATTGTGCAAGGACTATGACCCTCTGCTTACAGTAAAAAGTGCTACAGAATGGTAGTCTGAAAATAATTTCCAAGCTAGTGACTTGTTACGTATAATACTAGCACCAGTTTTCTCATTAAGTTACTGTTCTGCCTCTCAGCAAGGACGCAAAGATGGTGGGAATCCTTTAAAATTTGTCTAACGCTGTGCTAATACCAACCTATGGACATCTGTGGCTGAGGCTTTGGGAAGACCGCACACTATTTAAATCTCTATAGTACATGATTGGGAAAACTGGACTGGTGGTTTTAGAGACTGTGAGATACTGACTTGTAACAAATCCCCCAACTATCCAGAGGGCCAGGCGGACTCTTTTCCCAAAGCAAACAGAACAAAGCCTGTCTCCCTGAAAAAGCTCTTATGTGACGGTGGAGACCGGCTTTTCCGTGGCTGGGCAGCGGAAGGGGCCCAACGTCTTACCAGTTAGATTAGTCTTCGCACTGTAACTTCCATAGTATTTTTCATCCGTGTTCAAGGTGTGACACTCATACTCGCCAGTATCCTTTGTCTGGAGCTTTGAGATGTGCAGAAAGACTGAGTTTCCCTGCGCTCTGTGTAGGTAGATGTCCCTGCTCTGCACACGCTGTGCATACACTGCATAAGAGAAGGCGGCATCCTTGGTGCTAATGATCTGTATTTCCCTGTCCGGGGCTGTCGGCAGGTAAACAGACCACTGGAAATGCTGCTCAGAAGGTCCCTGATGGCCAGTTACATTACAGCCGATGCTGACAGGGTAACCTTCAGCTCTATACAGCGGTCCTTTTTGAACTGTTACTTCTCTCTGGCCAGTGCTGAGCTTAGCTTGCAAACGGGAGAAAGAGAGGGGTATAAAAATAGATTAGTGCTCTGGTTCCCAATGTACCACATTATGTAGTTCCCTATATTACAATTCTGGTAAATGAGATCGCAGGTTATTAGCAATAATCAACTTAAATGTTCACCACTTTCTTTAGGCTAAGCAGCAGTAGAATGGCTCGATGTGGTAATTGTTCTTTTATAACTTTAACTTCCATAGTAATCTCTGCTCTCTTTTTAAAAAAAAAAAGTTCAGGTTCATCCATGTAATGTGGCTACATCCATAAAACATAGACTTATCTAAGCACACTTATTTTAAAGCAAATACAAGGTGTGATAATTTATTTTTTATACTGTTTTGTGAGAAAATCCTGCACATACTTCCTCCAATCTCAGTTTCCAGGGCTATTCTTATAGAAGTGGTGGCTGGAGAGACAAAGTCTATAGCTCTGCCCACAGTGCCCTGATTTTTCTGTCTGGTTAGAAATATTTGTAGTTCTTAGCCAGATCTGATGTAAGATTCTCCGAAATTAGCATCTGAGGTGGCAACAGCACTTCCTTTCTATACTGTGCAAAGTTTTGCTTTGTTTTTTCTAACTTCTAGAGAGCTGCTTTACTGAAAAGCTTCATATTGGATGACTATAAAATCCAGCAAGTTTTGGGATCAAATTTTATTTTAGTTCTTTTCTTTTTAAAACATTTTCAGCGGGGACCACTACAGAATGTATTCTATTGAAACAGATCTTAATTATTAGGTCTAATGGAAAAAACAACTAAATGATAACATTTCATGGAAAAAAATTAAATCCAGCATTTTTTCAGAAATCAAAAGGTTTGTGTTTGTTTATTTTGATTGATAGAAGAGCAAGTTCATTTTTGCCTCAGAAAGGCTAGGTCTTTCACTAGCATCCAGGGCACAGTAGACAGCGAAGACAGGGTTGAAAGACATCGGAAGGCCCAAAGGGGAGTAGTTGCTCCTCTTGTGGAGTTAACAGAATGAAGTTCTTTGGAAGAACAGAAGTCACAACAAGAAACAGGGTATCTGTTGAACTATGTGACTTCACAAGGACCAAGAGAAAGGGGGACTACACGGGAAAAACAGTCAAGGGGGAAAATGGCATTACAGAGACCCCGAAAAGGCTGAGTGTGGGAATTTTACATGAAATGAGAACAATCCTAAAGCAAATAAAGGGGCTTAGAAAGCAAAAGGGAAGCATAGAAAAAATCAGTGCTCCCTGATGCAGTCAACTAAGACCTGCATCTGTGTATGTTTAATTTCAGACTGGTAAAGGAACTGACCAATACCCCATCAGTCAACCAACCACACGCATTTCCGGTAACAAATTAAATACACTGACTTATCAACAAACCCAACTGATACATTTATATCTTAATGCTTTTATAATAAATATCTAGAAATAGGAGTTAAATCACCTTAGCAAAATGTAAACCATTGCTTACCAAACAGTTATGCTACAGAGGCAGTTTAAAACATTTTCAGCACTGCCACCTTAGAGAACTGTGAGCACTGTGCCCTTGGCTACATTTATAACCATGCTGTTTATTATAACCCCAAACAGGAGACAATCCGTATGTCCATCCATAACACAATGGATCCTGGAGAATGGCACAGTCATAAAGCAGAATATGACACAGAATTGAAAATTAATGAATTACAACTGTTTGTAACAACATGGATGACTATGTTCAATCAAAGACACAAGATGTTTATTTATTTAGGGTTTTTTTTTTAAGACAGGGTTTTGCTATGTATTCCAGGCTAGCCTCAAACTCACTATGTAAGCCAGGCCAGCCTCGAGCTCACAGCAATCTCCCTGCCTCAGCCTCCTGAGTGCTGAGATTGCAAGTGTGAGCCACTACACACAGCTCAAGACACTTTTGAATCCTTTTGAGGATTTGCAGAAATAATTCTATTATTTCTAAAGTAAAAACACATTATGTTGCTTAGTGATGCATTAAAAAGCCAGGAAGTTGTCATCAGTCAGGAAAGTGATTGTGTCATACTCTGCTGGGGCCTCACATTCGACTGCGGTGGGAATGATTGTGTACTTCTAGGGTCCTAGAATGTTCTGTTTCTTCACCTTGGTAGCGACTGCTCAGGTTTTAGTTTTTTCTTACGTGTAAACTGCATATTTACATTTTATTGGCCTTTTCTTGTATGTTACATTTCACAGTAACTTTTTTAAAATATGGTTTTTGAGGCACCACTAACCTGTTTATATCGGGGCACATTTCTTTCTATAAATGTTATTTGCAGTGGTGAGGCAACATTTCTTCAACATTTTCTATCACATTTCAGTGAGAAGAGTACCACATTTGAGAGCATTTTATTGGGGAAATTAGCACTTCACTTTCTACTGTTTATTTGCACCAACTCAAATATTTATTCAACCACTTAATTGTATTTCAGATGTTGCAGAGCCTGAGATAAGAAGATGAGTTTGGAATAGGCCCTTCTTCCAGATTTTATAATCTAGTCAAGTAGGGGGCAGTCATCTCTCTATGAGAAAGATACAAAATGCTTTGAGGGATTTGATAAAAGCAAAAATTACTGTTTGAGAGATGGCAGTGGCAGTGGACTTAGGAAAACTGGAAAGATTGACGGTTTTTTTTTTCAGGTAAGGAAGACTTAGTGACAAGATTGAGGAGGAATCAAAAGACTCATTCAGAAAATAGGGAGTAAACCAGATGTGGGAAATACTGCATGATGATTAAAAGGAAGGCATAAGACTGGCTAGGCATTTTGGTTCATGAAGGACTTGAGTTTGATGTTTAAAAGTTCGGACTTTACTCGTTAGGCAATAGCAATCCACTGAAAATGCATGAAAGGTGTTAGGAAAACTAGCCTGATGCTTTGTGGGGGATGATGGAAGTCAGAAGCCGACATCAAGTAACTACAATAGCCTGTGACAAAGGTGAGGAAGGTGTAGGGAGGGGAACAAAGGGGCTCTAAGAGCTGAAATCTAGAGGGTTTTGGTGTTTTGGAGGCTTGGGAGTCGTAGGGGTGAACAGAGCAATAGCAGTTAGGAAGAGATCAAGGACACCCAGGTTTTGTAAGATTGGGAGATAATTGTACTCCACAGAAATCAGAATAACAGGAAGAATTGCTGTTGTTGTACGTTCAAGGGTGAGGAAGGAGGCGATGTATTTAATTTTGAAAATACAAAATTTGAGTACCAAGGCATAAGCATGGACAGCCAGCAAACTTTTGGAAATTGTATTTAAGTGTGTGCATTTTACTTTAAAGTTTGTTCAATCCTTTGGAAATATTTGTAATCTAATATTTTCCAAAGCTGTGATATTCCCATATTTAGTAATGTCAAATCTCATAAGTGGTTGAGTCAGATTTGAACCTAGACTTGCACATTCCAAACCCATGGCTGTGTCCATCATTTCTCACTGCTTCCTGAAAATGCCTGTTTGTACCCAAGGAGAATTTTGAGCTCTAGCTGTGGATTTGGTTAGTTACCGGTAAGTATTTGGAAATGTTAAAGAATAAAGGGAAGAGGTTAAAGGAAGATTACTAGAGAGAGTACCTCTATTTAGATGGGATGAAGACTAAAACCTAGAGAAGGAATAGTTAGGGAGGTGGAGGGGAGCCGGGCGTGGTGGTGCATGCCTGTAACTCCAGCACTTGGGAGGCTGAGGCAGGAGGATCACTGTGAGTTTGAGACCAGCCTGGGCTACATAGTGAGTTCAAGGTCAGTGTCAACTACATAGTGAGACCCTGTCTCAAAAAAAAAAAAAAAGAATATTCCAGGGGAAAGGGCTTTCAGCACTGCCAAAGGCTGCTGGAGGGCAGGGGACTCCACAGGCCAATGAGAGCGCTGTAGTTGGATGCTCTGTAAAAGAGATGTCGACAGAACAGAACAAGAAGCTTTCAAGGGTAAGAAGAGACAGCGGGAAGGATCCACTACTTCAAAAATGTTCAAAGAGCAGGGAAAGAGAAGAGAAAAAAAAAAGAATATTCCAGGGGAAAGGGCTTTCAGCACTGCCAAAGGCTGCTGGAGGGCAGGGGACTCCACAGGCCAATGAGAGCGCTGTAGTTGGATGCTCTGTAAAAGAGATGTCGACAGAACAGAACAAGAAGCTTTCAAGGGTAAGAAGAGACAGCGGGAAGGATCCACTACTTCAAAAATGTTCAAAGAGCAGGGAAAGAGAAGAGTAGGATGGCAGCTAGACAGCGTACCTGGGTGGTGAGAGTGGTGATGGAGGGGATGCGGTGAGATCCCTCGCATGTTTCTAGGCAGAGGGAGCAGTGGGGAGGGAGAGAGAGGTGGGTGAAGCCAGAGAAGATGAGAAGCAGAGAAGGCCCGTTAGAGGCAGATGGTCAGTACATGGTCTGAGGGCTTGTGTTCCCCCAAAACCCATACGTTGGAACTTAAACTCCAGGTAGATGGTATTAAGAAGTGGGTCTTTGAGAAGTGATTAGGTCAGGGGGCCTCTGACCTTGTAAATGGGATTGGCATCCTTACAGGAGACTTTGAGAGCTAGCTTGTCCCTTTCACCAAGTGAGGACTTCTCTAGGAAGTTCCGTCTATGAGGAAGGGCCCCTCACCAGACACCAAGTCTGTGAATGTTTCAGTCTTGTACTTCCAAGCCTCCAGAACAGTGAGAGACACATTCCTGCTGCTTCTGAGCCACTTAGCTTATGATATTTTTGTTACTGCAATCGGAACACGCTGAAATATGCTACCTTCTCAGGAAAGTGAGAGAACTATTGTGAAGGTGTCATAGGTATTTTTGAGGTGAACAGAAATAACAGAGATCAATTCAAGTGCCTCTGCACTGGAGTCATAAAGTGAAACATCTTATAAATATTCTCTCTGTGGGTTGTTTCAGGGATGTCTTCTTTCCTCCTGAAGAGCAAAATACCTCAGAGGACTGACTCATTGTTTCATTGTTAATGGACGAAGGATTTGGACCTTTTTGCACAGTAGCTCTTATTCTTGTCTGATCAGTACACAACTTAGTACTGCCATACTAGCATAGGAGCCTTGCTCCTGAAACAATTAATATTCCCGGGGGTATTTGCACTCTTAAGCAAAACAAAACACCAGGAGCTGGATGCGGGAAGGACCAAATATCGGAGCCCAACCCATGCAACCTAGTAACTTGATGAAGTGAGACTTTGTCTCAAAATCAAAAATCAAAAGGGGAGCTGGGGATGTAGCTCCGTGTAAAGGCCCCAGATTCAGTCCACAATACTGAAAAAAAAAATTTTTACCAGATGGAATTGTCAAAATTACAGTTTCAGTATTATCTGAATGAAAATTCTTAGGTAGGACCTTTTAAATGGCTGACATTCAACCATTTTTGATATGAAAAAAAACCCAGTAATTTCAAATAGTTGTTTTTCATACAAAACCTACCTAGAGAATAGCCAACATACCAAGCAATGTCTCTTTCTTTATACCCTATAAGCCTGTAGCTGAGATAGCTTCCATCCATAAGTAAGTGAACTCTTTTTTGGTCTTTGTTTTTCACATGAGTACAATGTCAGTAAGAAAAATACCTGCCCAGGGCCCTCTATGTTAACTGGCCTTTATTCATAGAGTAGGTACTCAAGGTGAAAATCGAGCAGGCAAAGACAATTTAGGGAGAGTGTAATATTGATTATGCCCAGAGCAGGCTGTGAAGAGTTAACTGCAGAACTGACTTGTTTTTAGAAGCAAGTCCAGCCGAAGCCTATGTGTCGAGTTCAGAGTAACTCACACCACAATTCTGTGCCTACACCAAAACCTTCTTGCTAGAAGGTCAGTGTTCTAATTACAACCATATATTTTTTCTATTCTGTTCCTAAGAATGCTTTGTCTTTTCCTTTACAAGCCTTGCTTACATTAGTTTCCATAGAAACTGCACTACTACACATTTTCTCACGTAGTCCTGCCATTGCATGTAGCCTGCCTTTACCCCAACTGATTACCAATAAAAATAAGTGGCTTGGACAGGCCAGCACTTTTTGCTAAAGCAGCATTAGACATCCTGGTACTCCACTTTCTATTTTGTCTTAGTTCTGTCTTTGAGTCTTTTTCTCAGGCTTGTGTGGTACACTGAGCAGGAGACTGGAGCCTATTGCAGTGGTTTCCAATAACATTCCAGTAGACAACAGCTAATCCTAATGCTCATTTACCCATTAACTTCATCTAGTACCATATTCTGACCTCTTATTCAGTCTTTATACCTACTGGAAAAAAATACATAGATTAGAAGGGTTAATTAAAGGTTACCTCAGTGGTAGAGTGCATGAGCTAGGTCCTGGGAGTGTAAACTCCAGCAATAACAACGACAACAAAGTATATATTTGCTAAACAATGTAATAGATACATTTACCATCATTTAATTCATTTCCTTTGTTTTTCCTACATTTGTAATGACAAGTAGCAGGCTTCCAAAACTTTTTTAAGTTACTTCCTGATTTATCTATTCTTCACATAAAAACTTTGGCTCTATACAAAATTAGTGCTTGGAATGAGTCAGAGCTAGAAGAAATAAATATATAACTTAGGTAATTGTTGAAGAGTGTTAAGGAAAAGCTTCCAGTTTTTCCTATTAAGTTTTGGTTGCTACTTTCTTCCCCCAGGACCTTCTGCATTGCTTACCAAAGTAACAAACAAACAAAGAAACAAAAATGAACCAACCACAAAAAAGCCAGAGAGAGCATTTGTGATTCTCTGAATTATTGCACAATGTAAATGCAGTTCCCCCTTATCCATAAGGCACATGCACTTTTCAAATACACAAAGCAGAGACTCCTAGTTGGACAACTGAACAGGAAAAAGCAAAATACACCAGCCCCTGGAGCGCCTCACAGGACACCTGCCTGCCTGCCCACCAACACTGGCCATGCCCATCTGGCAGGTCTCATTACTCAGCAAGGGATCCTAGTGAAGTTCCCTACAGGCTGTTTCTCTCCCCACAAGGCCCAGACCTCATCCTTACCAACATGTCCCTTGAGTTAAAGATCCCAGGTCAACTTCATCAGTGTTTATTCAGCAGCCCCTTTGTACTGAGTGCTATGCTTTTAATGTTTCAGCCACAGCCCTGGATGCTCTGATTATAGCTGCATTCAGTTCCCCCATCATCGCAGCCACCCAGGTCCCTGCACTAATTCTACCCAACGTTCTTAATCTGAATCCACAAATAGAATTAAAGGGCCCATAAACTGTGGTGAACAGAAACCTATGCAGCTTTGGCTGGGTGTGGTGGCACACACCTGTAATCCCAGCACTTGGGAGGCTGAGGTAGGAGGATTGCTGTGAGTTTGAGACCAGCCTGAGCTACATAGTGAGTTCCAGGTCAGTCTCACTACATAGTGAGATCCTGTTTTTTTTTAAAAAAAGAAACCTATGCAGCTTTATTTTCCTTAATCTCTGCTGGAAATTTAGTATTTTCTTCAGCTGGGAATTAGACAGTGAATCACATATTTTCACATCACATAGCCATTGTTGCAGCTGTGTTAAAATATTATTCATACTCATCACTTCATTGATGTTTGGTGGCTAAAAAATCCACCACTGGATCTTGTTATATAATACATAAAGAATCAAATAAATCACTACATCATAACTTATTAAAATTTTTCATAGCTACTTCAGCATGACTAATCTCCTCTACAACCCTATGCATTTAAAAATGATTCTGGGCTGGGGATTTAGCTCAGTGGTGCTGCTGGCCACCTTGCAAGCACAAGGACCCGAGTTCAATCCCTTGTACAAAAAAAAAAAAAAAAAGAAAGGAATAAAAATGATTCTGAGGGTAGATGTGGTAGAGTACTTGCCTAAGCATGCACAGCATGGGAACTGAAGTTGTGCTCCCAGCACCACCAAAAACGAAACAAAACACAAATTTGAGAGGGGTCCATACAGCATCACCAGATGCTAAGGGGAATTATAATGCAAAAAAAAGAACCAGGTAGCTATTCTGTCCAGTCTGGAACTATTTCATTCCCCGCCTAATTCCTCTGATTCTTCCCTCTACCTCCAAATTTCCACTTCCAGCGCCTTGTTCCAGCATGTTATAAATGTCCCTCCATCGGGTAAGTCAAGCAAGTGATCATCCTGCTCCTTTCTTGGACTCTCAGTAGTTAGTGCCCACATTACTCACAGGCAGAGTACAGAAACTTCTTCTAGCTAAGTGCTCTCCTAACCTTTTCTTCTACCCAGCCACATCCCCAGGCATATGTGCCCAGTCAAACACTATTCTCAGGCAAACCTCAAGGTCTCCTCTCAGTCTGGGAAGCAGAGCATCTCACATACTCTCCGGACAGATGGCCTAAGAAGAAGAGGTAAAGGCAGGGCCATGCAAAAGTGAAAGATTTGGCAATGCAGACAAATATAAAACACAGGGGAATCGGGTACCTGGGACTCAGCCAAGCACTACACTTCCCAGGAACTCAAGGTTGCCCAAGAAAGCCAAGAACTGCCATCAATAAATCAAAAATTATTGCCAACCACAGAAGTATGTGGCACATTGTTTCTGGAAAGACCAAATCGTGCTGCTCAGTCGCCCAGCAGCCTCGCACTGACTAGCTCCTATGACGATAAAGACACACAGAAGTATGAAACTTACTCAGAAGGAGAGAGAAAGATGCCACAAATAGGGCATGTGCCATTTGGACCAGTACGGACCTTTCCCGGAAGCGTCACCGAAGTTGTTCAGAAACTGAGTGACAGATGTGCTCTCACTGCAAGGGTAAAGAGGAAGAAACAGTGTGGTTTTCAGCCCACTGAGAAACACAGATGACATGCAAAAAGCAAGGCTGGTTACATTATATTGTTCTCTGCTAATCCTCAAATTGAGCTGTGAAAAAAACTTAGTTACCTTTATGGTTAAGTAAACATACACAGATAAAAATAAGATGGGACTCATCCTGGCTAAATATGTATTGCTTGGCAATAATGGGAGAATAAACTAAGTAAGTAAAAAGGCAATGGGAAATGTTCTCTTTTTGGCCCCTGTCTTTCTCCTCCTGTCTTGAGAGAAGAAGAAACAAGCAAAGGCTCCTGGAAAATATGAACTTGGGGTCGCATGAGGTGTGAAGATGACAGGCTGTAGAATCAGCCTGTCTGGTTTGCATGCAGTTTCTATTCTTAGTAGCTATGTGATCTTAGAAAAGTTAATTAACCTTTTCTAATCTCCTCTCTAAAATGAGGATACTCATAGTATGTCCCTATAAGATTGCCATGAAAACTGAATAAGCTAATTAATTTGAAGCACTTAGAACAATATCCAGTACATAGTAAGTCTCAGTGAATATTAGCTACTGTCATCACCATCACAGGACATTTAATTAAGTCTTTGTCTGCCCAGTATTGGCCTGGGCACCAAGGATGGCAGAGGAACACCTATGTATAACCAGTGGCATTGAACTCAGGACGATTGAATCCTACTCTAATCCTTGAAGGCAAGATTATGTGAAGGGTGGACTTACAGAGGACATTAGCTTTAGTCTCTAAGCCTGGGTGTAGATGCGTCAATACTAAATTGATCTTAGACCACAGTTACAGGCAGATCACTGCTCTAGCCAGCTAGCCAGTCAGCAACTGTTTGGTCTTCATATGTTCTGAGAGCTGTGGTAAGATTTGTACATACAAAGATGTTCACAACCTTGCCTTTATTCTCAGGAAGCTCTCACTTGAATCAGATAATCACCATGCAATAGGGCACCTACCTGGGGTGAGGGAAGGTGGTAGGCAGGATAGACGATCAGGATGGATGGGACTGGGCCAAAGGAGGCAACAACAAGAAAGCAAAAGGGGCAATGATGGTTGGGGAGAAACAGTTTGGCAGGGATAAGCAGTGCACAGGCTGTTCCCTCCTACTGGAAGTGAAAGTTAAGGCTGACATGACAGAAAACAGGTCTGTAGGTTTGTTGGGACTGACCATAATGGGCTATGTGTGCCTGGCCTAAGAGCCTTTTATCGTGAAAAAGAGGGAATACAGAGGTTGATTTGTTTGTTTACTTGTTTGTTTCTTTTTTGTTTTGCTTTGAAAGAGTATAGCCTGTATTTTAAACTTGAATTCCATACTTGTGTATTGCTAACTGGTTGAAAAGCAAGGCAGGGTGAAGAGGCAATAAGCACGAAGGTGAGGGACAAAATTTCGTAGTTGTATGAGCACTGTGAGGGCCTGAATTAGGACATCTAAAACATAGAAGAGAAACCTAGGCATGGCAGTGCATACCTGTTATCCCAGAACTCTGAGAGGCTGAGGCAGGAGGAGCCCAGCCTGTGGAACTTAATAGGACTCTGTCTAAAAAAAAATAAAGATTTAAAAAAAAGGGCTGGGGATGGAGCTCTGTATGAAGGCCTTGGGCTCAATTCCCAGAATTGCAAACAAACAAAAACAACACCAGAAAGACCAGTGAAGAGATATGAAATAATTATGAAATAATATGATAAGCTACCAAGTACTACTGATCCATACGTAGTTAAAGTGTAGCCTCTGAGCTCAGCGAGTGAAGGTGTGGCCTGGGGGCGGTGCACAGGAAGGGAGAGCAGGCCTGGTTGTCACACAGGAAATAAGATGAGGTCCCCTAGGAGGTGGTGAGGAAAGACACACTGACATTGGAGGAGGGAGAGAGCCTGTCTAATTTGGAGAGGATGGGAGAGGTGAGGAAAACCTCAGGGTAAAGGCAGAATGTAGTTTTCTAGGGGGAAGTATAGCACAGAAGAGCCACCATCTACAACCTGGACGCCTCTTTCACTCATGCACGCCTCCTTCCTTCATTTGTCTCTCTGTGCACCCACCCACCAACTCATCCCTCCCTCTGGGTTTATTTTTTTTAATTAGTAAGGACATCTAACAGGCCCCAAATGCCAGTTAACCTCCAAATGTTAAAGTCTTTAGCGAAAGACCCTGCACTTTTCAAAGTTCTGTGCAAGAAGCGAGGAGGGTAAAAGAAACATAGGATGAGCCCTGGCCTCCAGAAACTTGGATTTTAGTTTAGTAAATGACTGTCGATAAGAAACAGCGGTCATATAAGGGAGCATGAGTCAGCATCCAATTCATGGTTCAGACAGAAAATCCCCCAAGAGTTGGTAGGTTGGAGAGGCAGCGGGCAATCACACAAGATCATTCAGAGCAGGAGGATTTTAAGTAGGTCTTTGGAGATCAGACATGATTTAAATAAGCAAGGAGGAGAAGAAAAGCCACTCATTCCAGTAAGAAGACATTAACTGCACAAAGAAAGAGTCAAGGGTGTGCAGGTCGTACGTAGGGAAATATAAAAGGGCAGCTTGCCTGGCATGGAGATTTCACACTGACTCTCCAAGCTCTTGCTTACTTCGAACAGAACTTGAAGTATGGGAATTTGTTCACCACTTCCGCTAATGGAGTCACAGGCACCCATATTTTAGGCAAATGTACCATATTAATTAGTTTCTACTGTGGAACAAAACAACCAAAAGACCTGGTAGCCCCGGCAGTATTTTTATTGACGAGCCTCGGGGTCAACTGGGTCTGGAGCTGGCTCATGGGAGTGGCCTTGCCCAGATGGCCTTGGCCTGCGTAGCGTGGCTGTCCTCCGTGGGGAAGGCTGGCCTTGCACATTTTCAGGGTAATGTCAGGGGTCTGAAAGAACCAGTGGACACATGAGGGCTTTTCAGAGCTTCTATTTACATCACGAACCACCTCAGGCCAAAGCTAGTCCCATGGCCAAGTCCAAAGGCGAGAGATGATTAATAGATTCTGCCTCTTTAAGGAGTGGAACTGCACAGGGGGAGATTTAAAAAACAGGGGCAATGAATCTGCCAAGTGCCTCAAAAAGAGAATTATTTTAGAAAAAAGCATTAACCTCAGAGTCAATTGTTGCCAATAATACAGAGTATCCTGTATTCCTGAAATTATAAACAACCCAGTTAATGCTGTGCAACTTCTTACTGCTGGCTGTTGCCAAAATATTTCTCCTCTTTCTATTTTAGCGGCTCTATTTTTGCCAGAATTTAACATTGACAGAGTGATGTCGCTTCTTTGCTGTAGAGGGGAGGGGGAAGCTTTCTGTTGTCAAGGAAAAAAAAAAAGAAGAAAGAAATGAAAAAAATAGAGCTGGCAAAAGAGACAGTTACTCTATTGCCTTGGGAATCATTGCATTGCAATTGTACCAGTTGAAGGGAATGTAAAAATGTAGCTCCTGATCCAGAGGGAGACAGGGAGAGGGCCACAACTGGACAAAGCAACTAGGAATATATCTGTTCCAGTTCCTCCAATGTTAGTGAAAAGATCTTTCTTACAGGTTTACATACTCCAATATTAGTCCCAAAATTCATGGAAATAGCAGGTATCGTGGTCTCCTGTGGTAAGCATTCAGGTCCCAGGAACAAAGATCTTTTACATATGAGGCTTGATTTGTTTTAGATTTCTTTGAGACAGGGTCTTGCTCCGTAGTTCAGGCTGGCCTTGAACTCACAGTGATCCTCTTGCCTCAGCTTCTCAAGTGCAGTGCGTTGCACCACACCCAGCTTCCATATTAGGTTTATTGCAAAGTACTTCACATGCAGTTTTATAGAATAATTTGTATCACTGTGTGGTAGGCATTATTAATCCCATTTCATAGATAGGTAAAGTGAGACTTGGACTCTCACACTAACCAATCCAAAATCGAGTGGGTAGAAAATGGCTGGATTCTACATTCACTTTAACACGTCTTCTGGCTTATTATCCATGATTCCCTTCCCACTGCTACCGTCTACAGTGGTCCAAGCTCCATATGCAGTATGCATCTGGATGCCACCAGGCTTCACATCCAATTATAAAGCCCTATTAGTTCTCCCTGAAATCTTTTTTCTTCAACTTTTGGGCTTAAGTGATCCTCCTCCCTCAACTCCCTGAGTAGCTGGTATTACAGGCGCATACCACTGGGCCTGGCTGTAAAATCCTCTGTGAATTAATTCTACCTCTTGCTGTCACAAGTGAAAGTGTCCACTTTTCACCTGTACTAATGCAACTCAATTGGTCTCCAGCTTTACCCTTTCCTGTGGCTCTGCTGTGAGTGATCTAAAACACAAACACGGCTACACATTTTACAGATGAAAAGTTTTTGGTGGCTTCCTGAGCATCTCTAGAGCGTCAAGTTCAAACTCCTTGATGTGACCTTTACAAGCTGTGGGAACTCTCTCAGCACCTTACCCTTCCTTCACTTTTTTTTTTTTTTTTTTTTTTGGTTTTTTTGTTAATTTTAGGGAT
>NW_022900945.1:47311183-47338891 GCF_012274545.1 Fukomys damarensis | reverse complement strand
AGCTCCTTTGTCGAAGATGAGGTAGCTGAGTACATCTGCATTTGTTTTTGTGTCTTCCAGTCTGTTCCATTGATCCTCAGGCCTATTTCTTTGCCAGTACCATGCTGATTTTATCACAGTGGCTTTGTAGTATAGTTTCAAATTGGGAATTGTTACACCTGGTGCCATGTGACTGTTGCCTAACCCTTCCTTCACTTTTACCCCTCAGCAGTACAGAGCCACTTGTATTTCTCTGGGCCCGCCTTTCCATTGTTTCCCTCTTGTAACTCTGCAAACATGACCCCTTCTGCTTACTCTGCTGTCCCATCCCTGTCTAAACATCGTTTTGTTGGGTCCCTCTCACCACCACCACTGCTGGGGAGTGAACCTAGGAACTTTGCTGACTGACACCCCAGTCCTCTTTTTAATTATTTTGATATGGGGTCTTGCTACATCACTAAGTTGCCCAGGCTGGGCTTGAACTTGTGATCTTCCAGCCTCAAAATGGAGTGCTGGAGTGCAAAGTTTTTGTTTGCTTTTTTTTTTTTAATTCTAGGTTTTGTATCTCCTATGTGAAACTTTCCTTGACTCCTTGGATAAAGCTCACCACTCCCTCCTCTGAGCTGTTAGTGAGCTTCTATAACTTTCCTTGTTATGTGATAAGACATTATTTACATACTTCTTTCTCCTATAAGACTATGAATTTCCTAAGGGCAGAGTCTAGTTATTATCCATCTTTCTAGCTTTTCAATAAATACTTACTGAATGCCTGGAATAGTCAAGTTCTGAGGCTGGTGTATTGATTTAGAATATCGCACGGTTTCTCTTATATGAGATTACCAAAATATAAACAAAGAACAAATTAAAAGAGATAACAGGAAGTAGAGAGATCTTTTTCAAATGGAAAAGGGGAACAAGAGATGTAAGGAGGGAAAGGAGATGAAAAGAAAGAACTGAAGGAAAAATGGAAATAGAGGGGTGGGGTTTTTTTTTTTTGCAATTTGCAGATTATGTTCTTTTAAAAAATGTTTTTATTGGTACACTTTAGATCTACATAATGATCGCATTCATCACAGGGGATTTGTACCTGTACATGATGTATCTCACCGACTTTCTTCTCCAATCCCCTCCCCTCCCTTCAACCCCTAGTCCCCTCATCTCCAAAAGCTTTGTTTCCATTTCTTTCCATTCTTTTTTCTTTCCCCTCCCTCTCTTTCCCCCTCCCCCTTGCTTGTTCCCCTTACCATTTCATCACTTTCTTTCTATATCCCAATATCTAGTTTGCTGTCTGGTCCTTATTTACACTTTTGGTTTCCCGCATATGAAAAACAATGTGATATTTAAAGATGGGAAATAGAGCTTTTGCAAATGGAAAGGGACCAAGAGTTGGAAGGAGCATGGATGGGAGGGATGGGGAAAAAAAAAGAATAAAGATGTATTATGTGCACATACCAACTCCCCACTATAAATGTAATCATTATGTACTGCAAACATGTACTAATAAAATGATTTTAAAAAGCTCAAAATTAAAAAAAAAAAAAGAGAGAAAGACTTGGGTTTGGATTAAGTCTCAATTTCCCCATCTATAAACATGGGGACAAACAATAGAAATTCCCTTATCTGGCATTGTTTAAAGCTATTAGTTTTAGTTTTTTGGCTCTGGCTATCCACATGCTGAGCAAGCACTCTAAAAGTTAAGCTACCTGCTAGCCCACAGGGCTGTCAGTTTGACAACTAAGAAGGTAAAGGAATCACTTAAACAAAACAACCTATCTGTGAAACATTTATTGCCACGTAAGCCATGTATGCACACTCACTCCTCTCCTGACAATGGCCCAAGTCTCACCCTTGAGCAGGGAACAGAGCTGGAGTCTCCTACCACTTTCTTGTGCCAACCAGACCTCTGCCATCTGCTCTATAAGTTTCGTGTTTGGTTTCTTTAAAATGGAGTAAGGACTGAAACAGACATTTGTGGAGGCAATGGAGCACAAAATCTTTCCATGTTCTATGGATCCTCTGCTCCTACCCTCACCTTCAAACTCTTTCGTTGTTTTCCCCACACCTAAATTGGCAGCATGTTTAAAAAGACATTTGTTTCTACTGAATCTTTCCAGAAAATTCATTTTTTAAATTACTGTAGTGGAAACCACATTACATTTTAAGCATAAATTGTACAGTTTAGTTGTTGCTCTATTCACACTGTAGTGCAACAGATCTCTAGAACTTTTTCATCTCCCAACACCAAAACCTAATACCCACTAGATAGTAATCTCCTCTTCCCTGGTTCTTGGTAATTATCTTTCACACCTTCTATTGCTGCAGTTTTGGACAACTTTTAAGGATTTCATATGAGAGGAGTCATATATATTTGTTCTAGTGACTGGTATATTTCATCAGTCATCAAGGTTCATCCATGTTGTTGCATATGTCAATTTTGAGGACTGCATAATATTCCACGATATCTATACACCGCTTTAATTTTTCTGATACAGTATATACCAAGAGGTGGGACTGTGGAATCACCCATTAGTTCTAGTTTTCTTGAAGAACCTCAATACTGTATTTCTATAATGGCTGCATCATTTTACACTCTCACCATCAGGGCACACTGCAATTTCTCTGCATTCTTACACAAGAATAACACTTGCTCTTTCTGTTCATTCATCAGCAGCCACCCTAATGGATATCAGGTAATATTTCATTATGGTTTTGCTTTGCATTTCTCTTATGAGCAATGATATAGAGCATCTCTTCATATGCTTGATGACCATTTGTATACGTTCTTTGCAGAGTTGCCTATTCAAGTTCTTCGTTCATATTTTAATTGGGTTGTTTTTTGGCTGCAAAGCAAAGTTCCTTCTACAATTTGGAAATCCACCCCTCATCAGATACAATTTGTAAATATTTTTTTCCATTCTATGAGTTGCCTTTTCAGTCTGTTGATTGTTTCCTTTGGCATTGTTATGGTTTAGATCTAGAATGTCCTCCCAAAGTCTCATCTGTTCAGGTGGGGCTTCTGTTGGTGGTATTTTAAAAAAATATTTTTATTTATTTATTTAATATGGGGGGGTGCGACAGGGTCTCACTATGTAGTTGAGACTGACCTGGAACTCACTATGTGGCCCAAGCTGGTCTTGAACTCACAGCGATCCTCCTGCCTCAGCCTCCAAGTGCTGGGATTACAGGCGTGCGCCACCACGCGCAGCTCAGGTGGGGCTTCTGGAAGGCAGCACTTCAGCTAACTTGCTGTTAGGAGGTGGGCCCTGCTTACAGATGGGTCACTGGGGATGTGACCTGGCAGGGTCTGTCCCCTCCCAGATCCTCCCTACCCTCTCTGCTTCTTGGCTACCTGATGTGAGCAGCTTCCCTCTGCCAGACCCTCCCACCGTGCCCTTCCTGCCTTGGAGCCAGCCAACTACAGTCTAAAAACCGCGAACCAAAATAAATCTCTCTTCCTCTAAATTCTGGGTATTTAGTATTTTGTTCCAGCAACAAGAAAGTGACTAAGACAGACATGTAGAATTTTTTTCTATCTGTCTATTTTTGGTTTTGCTGCCCATGCTTTTGATGTCACAAGCAAAGAATTCATCACCAAATGCAGTATTTTGTTTGTTTGTTTGGTACTGGGGATCGAACTTGGGACCCTGCGCTTTTGAGACAGGTGGCGGAACCACTGAGCTAAATCCCCAGCCCCCAAATTCAGTATTTTAAAGCTGTGCTTGTTTTCATCTAGGATTTTTATAGCTCTACTCTTACATTTTGGTTTTTAACCTAATTTAGGTTTTACTTTTTGTATGTGGTATATGGGTCCTACTTAACTCTTACCTATGAATATCCAGTTTACCAACAGCATTACTTTGCTTTTGCTTTTTCTCCTAATAGCAGATTGAACATAGGCTTTACCTATGCTAGGCAAGAGCTCTACCACTGGGCTATGGCTCCAGCTCTCCCATAGCATTTCTTGATACCTTTCTTTGATGGTGGCATTTCATTGGTGTACATGCTATTAAATGAGTGTATATAGGATCCGCCAAAAAATGTATATACATTTCAGGAAAATAAGAAACTTGTATAAATATTTTAATATTAAATTCATTGAGACATCATGAGATTAGTACAAGTTACCTTTGGCCTCTATAATCACAAAGGGTGCTCAAAGTGGTGGCCACGAGCTTCCAGATGTTTATTAGTATGGTGAACTGCTGCTTGGGCCATGTGGTCATTGAGATTGCTACACATGCATTTTCAATTTCTTCTCTAAGGTCCGGCAGTGTTGAGGGTTTTCTGCGATATATGACATCCTCTAGTGTCTCCCCCATGAAGGTGACACCATCTGTTGAAGAATATCATACTATTTTTTCTCTTCCTGAAGTGTGTATACATTTTTTCTGGCAAATCCTGTATAATTATAGTAAAGTAGTACTGTTGCCACAAACAGGTTTGAGAATACACAGAACAGAGCTGCAGGGAGTAGCACCTCCATAGGTCTGTACCTTAGCAGGCTGCACGGCCCCAAGCGGTGAGTACGTATTAATCATGTCATTTTATTTTCTCGTTTTTGATGCTTTCACATTTGATGTTTTGCTGACATTGCCTCTCTCAGGGCTGGCCAATTCCTAGAGAAAATAATGATCAACCAGGAGCATGCTTTTCCTATGCAAACCAAGCAGTCCAGAGCCCACATCCCACGACCTCCTCCGTCACACTCAGGATTACTATCCTTTCACCTTAATCACCCCATAGTCAGGCACCAGAAAGCCAGGGACAGTCCCTGTACCCCAGAACATGTGGGAATTAGCCAAGCTAGCCAGTCCTAAGCCTGCTTACGCTGCCTTGCCAGTTCCTGCCTGTTAAAAATACAGCAAAGGCTGTCACCTTTTCCTCCTTGTTCTTTGTCCTCCCAGCTCTGGTGCTCCCCACGTGGCCCTCCATGGCACGGTGTGCTTCCTTCTCTTGGGATCTGTGTCAGGTAATCTGTCATTGTGGTTATGATTTGCATTTTTCATGATTAGCGATGCTGAGGCTCTTTTCATATGTGCAGGGTAGGTGTGCAAGTAAGTTTTTGTTTTGCTTTTGAGGGAGACATGGGTTCAGTAATAGGTAAGGGAATCGCGAAACGTCAGCTCTGAATGCATCAGCATTTTGACACGAGCAGATCCTCCCAGGTCATTGAGAAGCATGTAATGACTGGTCGCTTTTGACAGCAGACAATTTAGCTGTACATTTATGAAGGCCAAGTGTCTCCTATATTCCTGGAACAATGCCAATCTCTGGGCACTGTGAGGTGAGTGACTAGGACACACCACCTGAATAACTCATACTGTGAGCTGGGCCCTGAGCAGGACACAAAAGACATAAGAATACAAATGAGGCCAACGGGATAGTCAGTTGGGAGTCCAGCCAAGGGCCGATGGGGAGGGCTCTCAGCACTCACTCCTGGCCAGGTGTGCCGACTCCAGGAATGTAGGGAACAGGACTATTTCCATAATGCAGTGGCCGATACCTTCTGGTCCAGCTTGGCTCCAGACTGCATCATGAGTCACACAAACCATTCTGTTCTGGTCACAACATGGTCATGAAACATTGGTGTTTGTTTCCTCATCTGCAGGTAGGAATAATATTTTTTTTTTTGGTACCAGAGATTGAACTCGGGACCTCGCGCTTTCGAAGCAGGCGGTGCACCACTGAGCTAAATCTCTGGCCCGATAGGAGTAATATTTAATCTGTCTTTCCTGAAAGGAGGCCTTTGAGGGCATGGGAATTCAGCCAAAGGCCAAGAGACCATCCACAGTGACATGGTCCTAGGCCTCACCTGTCCACTTAATGGGATCCTCAACATGGACCCCACAGAATCCATTTCTTCTTTTATCATTAGTGAAAGTCTACAACACTTTTATAGAGTTCAGTGAGATCAGAAAGCACTAAGGCTACAACTGGGATTCGTGTACAATCCCTTACAATGGAGAGATGGAAGGGAAACAGGCCCATATCAAGTTCCTCACACAACTACAATTTAAATTAAACTTCCTTTAATGAAATAAAAAACAAATGGTGCATTGCATAATATCTGTGGTCACAGTATAAAACAATACAATTAGTTCATATAACATTGGATATGGACAAAAATACATAAGACCTTTTCTTTGTCTACGGAACACTTTGCAGATCCTTATGTGCCACACTAAAAGAAGAAAGTCAGCCTGTTCTCCTAGTGATCTGCACATATATTCATCACTGAGAATGTGGTCGAACAGTGGAGGAGAACTTACCCAAATCCCAGTTCCCTTCTT
Source organism: Fukomys damarensis (assembly GCF_012274545.1). NCBI lineage: Eukaryota > Metazoa > Chordata > Mammalia > Rodentia > Bathyergidae > Fukomys > Fukomys damarensis. Next base: position 47,332,622 of record NW_022900945.1, on the reverse strand, counting down.
CCTCTGTTGTCATCGGTGAAGCTAAACAAAAAAAAAAAAGTTTCTGAAAGTAGCAAGTTGTGTAGTATTGCTTATTGTTCCTGCCAAAAAGGCTCAGTCTTTGGCTCACAGAAGTCAGTGACAAAATCATGGCTGCAGGCAGTCTGCAAAGGAAGAGGCGAGAGCCACCGGGAAAGAGACAAAGATCTGGGCAGGAGGGAGCCACATGGCTAGGAGGCGGGGAACACACACATAAGTACACCTTGAAATTAAGATTGAATCCAGCTGGTGAGTCAGAGTTCCATTGTCCCGTGAAAAATTTGAAAAGTTTTTAAAAAGCCAGAGTTTGCATTTTTCTTTTATTTTCTTTTTTTAAAAAGTGAAACGTGTATGTAAACATCATAAAGTAAACAATCTAAAGTAATTTTGAGGCGTCTATCTGAACATAGCTTAGGCTCTTTCTGGATACACCTCTGTGATTAGGAAAACATCCAACCTTCCATAGTTTCTTTTAGTCAAGAAGTGCAATTTCATCCATATGAGGCCTGCCTCAGTCCCTCCTTCACTCACGCCCAGGGCTGCTGCTGGCAGCAGCCTCTCCCAGAAGAGCACTTTGTGGGAAGCCCTATTTGGTACAAGAGCATATCTCACATTTTAAGACAGACACACATCCCAAGCAAGTTTATGTCCCTTGGTGCAATGTCCTGGGATTTCTGCCCCCGCGCCCTGCCCCCAGGTGACTTGAGGATCGGCTGGCCCGATGGACAGAGCAGAGATGTGTGGGTGTCAGTGCTTTAACAACTCAGCCTTGAACCGCACCATCCATTTGAAAGGAAAAGGTACAACGTGTGACCACACGATCCTTTTACCACCACCAAGTATCTGGTGTGATCCACCTCCTTCTGTCCAAAGCTAAGAAGCACCTGTGCTATAACAATCTTCGATCTTCTTTTAGTAACTGTAAGAGTTCAAGGGCACTGGCTGCTACTGATAACAGCAGCTGCTGCTCTAACTCCTGTTTATACAATCATATGTGTCCCACCCCCTCTGAAACAGCACACTTGGGAAACAACACGCAGAGAAGACCCAAATCTAGTGCCATCACGGTCTCTTTTTCCTCCAGTCTCTCACTGGAGTTGGGCAGAGCTGCTGCCTGTTTTCCCACCAGACTTGTGGCCTGGAACCTAGCTCTTCTGCAACCATCAGCACAGAATCTAAGCTTCGACTACAGGAATGGTCCCCACAGTGGGCAAAATAAAAAGGGAAAACTGGGTAGAAAGAAATCTGCCTCTGGATCGGCTGAGTGCTAAGTGCAGACCCAGTCATAGGCAGCAGAGAGAGGGAAGGAGAGGAGAGGGAGAGCAGGGAGGAGCTCGGCTCATCGGGGCCCATGGTGACAAAGAGCCGTATGTGAATGGCTATCGTTTTGTGTTACCTTATTGCTCAAAACAAACAAATCATTTTCTCCTTTGGAAGACAGAGAGCAGTGTTAGATCCTTTAGAGCCAGGATAAAAGCACAGAGGATTGCAATTAGGGCATGAGTCCTGGGGAGCCTCAAAAATCCCTACCGGGATGCTTCTGGAAGGCCAGTGCAGTGGGGATGTGACAGCTCAAGGAGCTGGGGTGTGGAGGGGCGCTGCTAAAGCAGAACGAGCCTGGGACCTGGACGATCTCCTCAGTCTGCTCCTCTGCTTCTGACGGGAGCAGTCAGGCAAAGTGACTGCTCTCAACCCTACTTTACAGGCTTTCCACGCGACAGCAAATTGCTGGGTTTCCTAATAGGAAAGCAAACACACCACAAAGTACACCCTCTCACTCACCCACTGCAGAGGATTTTAAAAAGACCTGAAGGACTGAAAAGGTCATGGAAAATACACGATTCCTCCAGGCAATTTCTGAGTCCTTGAAGTCAGTCAATCTTGCAAGCAGCAATTTGCCTTCACATGAAGGAACCCAAGTGGCACGTGAAGGACACGGCATATCTGAGGGTCCCCTGCAAGTCCCTTGGTGGCCAACACCTTTGCCTCTCATGAAGCCAGGAGGAGGGGACAGAGGGGCTTCTTCAGCCCAGCTTTGCCCCATCTTCCCCGACCGCCTGGCTCGGGCTGCGTAACCCTCACCTCCTAGATCCCTGTCCTGGTCTCATGGCACCCCTGAGGCTCAGTGGTCCTGATCCACTGGAGAGAACGTCTGCTCCTTTCCTGGTCTCCAACCCCTCCCCTTCCTAGAGCTTCTAACTGCCCTGGACAGAGGTGGTTGTGTATCTGTCTTCACGGTCATTCTTAAGGCGAAGGTGTCAAGATAAGGTGCTTGGTGGAAAGCCATATTCCGGACTCCAGGGCTGCCCTATCAGCACGCTTGCAGAAAACAGATGCAGAAGAAACGGAGAGGCAGAGAAGAAAAAATAAAATGCACCTGGGCTCAATGAGAAGTTACTCCGAGTTTAGATTTTAAGTGTAGTCTAGACCCCCGGGAACGGGGTGGGTAGGGTAGCATAAATGACAAGCTGGCCTTTGGCACAGCTCCGTGTCACCTCTTGGCCGGGGTAGTCACAGCAGCCGTCCCCACGTCACCCCTGCTGCGGGCGGGCACAGTCTCACCCGAGAGAAAGAACTCTGAACGCCATTACCCCTTCCTCACCGCAAGCCCTCACAAGTGATCAACACACACAAATCAGAGGATCTATAAGCCAGTAGGAGAAAAAAATTAGACCGTTAAGAAGCTGCAGTCGGGAAAACACGCACTCGATTGTTACATCAGAGAAAGTGCCGCGGGATGAAGAGCTGTGTGCTGGTAAACATGTCCGCGCTCAGAACTTGACATGCAGAAAAGAGTGAGCGCCGAGTCCCACCTGAGATTAGAGAGGACTGGTTTTAGTGTAACACACTTCGTTTTAAAATATTGCTGTCCTCTTCTCACCCCCGCTGTCCCAGAGCGTCCCTCCCTGGTGCTGCCTAGTCCATCTCCATCGACATGAGCCGCCGGCGCTCCCGCCGCGTCTCCTGCACCTCCTTCCTGCAGCACCAGTGTGAGCTGCAGTATCCAATGAGGCAGGACAGGAGCCCGATGACCGTGGACAGAGCCACGCCGATCAGCAGCGGGTACTTGAAGGCGTTCAGCACTGGGAGGGAGAGAACAGGGCAGGCGTCAGCGCTGAAATGAGGTGTCTGGGGACTGTTTCTTCCCTCACCCCGGGGTCAGCATCTCCCTGGGGGACTCAGGTCTCACAAATCCTGCACCCTGCACTGCCCAGCACCTAGCACAGTACTGCGGACAGGAGCACCCCAGCTACTGGCAAAATGAGCAAATGTCTCCCCGTAGAGTTCTGCGGGATGGGGAGCAGAAAAAAGATTTCAGTTGATGCCTTTGAATGTCAACTTGCTTTTTAGGGTTTTGGCAGGAGACTGATTTTGAAAAGTCAGTATAAGGGCACTGCACATTCAGCAGCAGATGCACCCTTAAAAAAACTCTGCATAAATCAATTCTATGCATCAAATAACTGAAGTGTACTAAGGGAGCTATTTAAAGCAACACTATAGTAAATTATCTAGCAAAGTGAATAATCACTCCCCTTCTTGTTTGGTAAATCTGGGTTTTCATATACAGTAACTTCAAGCAAGGAATTTCCAAGATGCAAACACGCTATAGCTGATGGAAATTTCAAAAATGTACAAACATTGCTTAGCTGCTACTCCTGAAGCCCATCTTCCCTTCCCCGAGGACCTCGCTCCTAGGCTGGGTACCACTGAGCCAGGTTCCTTTCATTTAGTAAGGTTCAATTCTTACAACAGCCCGCTGAGACATTATTGTCCCATTTGGAAAGAGAGGAGACCAATGGAAAGGCTAACAAATCTGTGGAAAAGCTGGGGTTCTCGGGGCCATCATCCCAAACTGGCCTATCACTAGGGAAATACTCCTAAGTGATCCCTGGAGGCACCCCGACTTTCATTCTCTCTGTGCAATTATCCCAGTTGTCATTTATGTTCTGTAGCTTTCTGTAAGGGAGCCATGTTTCTTATGAGCCAAAGATCAAGTGTTCTGACCTCTGATGTGCAGGGGACAGAGGTCTGACCATTTAGTTGGGTTGTCCTTGGACCAGAAAAACTGGGAGTCAACCTCCCAATTTGGGGGCTCAATGGAGTCCCCACTCTGCTGGTAAACAGGGGGGTAAAAGCAGCCGGCACTTATTATGGCTTCTCCCGGAGACCTGAATAAACTCTTTTGATTCTGTTCTCTGCCGCCCCCTGGACACAGCAGAGCAGATTTACTCAGGACATAGCAAAGTAGATTTCTACGGAATTTATAGAAGAGCCAAAGCCTTAAAAATCTTCCTAGTGAAGTCTTGAAAACCACTTTCCACTGATGCCCAACACAGAACAACAGAGTTGGGAATGAGCGTGGGCTGCTGGCTGTCCCTGAGTCCTGCCCAGGCCAGCCCGACTGAGAAAGCAAGTTGGGTGTGCGGTGGCATAGAACCCAAACCATGGAAGCCGGGCTACAGCAGCTGCTACACAGCACAGAGGAGGAGACATCCCTGAAACACCCAGAGGATCTGTGCGGCCAGCTTACCGTCCATCTTCACAGTTACAAAGATGGGCTTGGAGAGGATCTCCGCCTCCTTCTGCCAGGAACCTGTTGGGGACTTCACCCATGGAGTCACGGCACAATAATAGTTGCCAAAGTCCTGGTCCTCGGAACCATGGACTTGCAGCAGAAATTCCAGCCCACTCACACGCTCCAGGCTGAGGTTGCTCTTCCAGTCCCTCTGCCCCGTGGTCACGATCCCCTTCCGATCCAAGGAGGACAGGAGAGCAGGGGCCTTGTCCAAACCAAAGGAGTGCACCGCAAACCAAGTCACATCGAAGGCCATGTTATCTGTGAATTACCAAGCCAGGCCCTGAGTCAATGCAATGAGCAAGAGATACACATAGCCACCACGCATGTAACATATGTAGTGCAGGCTTGCCCTGGTCTATGTGCATTTGCACAGCAGCCCTGTGATAAAGGAGCTACCACATCCACCTCTGGGGATGCCACTCTGTTCAGGGTTGCACAACTTAACCCAGAAAGTCTGGCTTCAGGGTTCAGCCTCTTAAATGCTCTACTGTACCACCCAGCCCGAGGAGTCACAGGAAGGAGGGTCAGGGCGAAGTGCTTCTGCAGACAACACCGACATAAAGCTGGCAGGCGGTGACATCGCACACTCTGTCTCCAGAGGGTAGCCCGGTTCTTCAACGTTTCAGGCAGAAGAACCCGAGACCAGAGAGACATCGGAGTTGTAAGAAACCAAATGTACATAAAATGAACTGTACAAAATTTAAGGTTGTAAACAATTTAGATTTTTTATTGTTCACTGTGTGTGTGTGTGCGCTTTTTTTCCTTGCAGAAATGCTTAAGTTCAAAACAAGAAGAAAAAAAAAATGCCAACCTGAGAAAACGGAACATAAGCTTCCCAGTCCCGGCGAGGACTGCTGGATCATGAAGCACTCTGCAAAATTAAGGGTCTAACAGCCTCAAATAAATTCACATGGGCATAGGAGAAAGAAGACTTTGGCACAGTGGTAACTGTCATAGTAGGTGGAAGACGAGCACACATCCTAAGTCCCCGATTTCATCTCCTCATTGGTACCAGCTGATATCAGCTGTGTCTGCTTTCAGCTTTCTCCAGAGGGCAAAGAGAGGACCATGAGCCACAAACATGTTTCACCTGAAACTGACAACCTGTATGTATGTGTGCGTGTGTACAATGCAGTTTACACATAAACTTACGTTTCTTCATTTCGTAAAAAAGCAACAGTAACTTTGAAAAGCATATTATAAGGCAAATAAATGTTCCAGTGCTTAAATATTAAAAAAGATTGTAAGTTCAACTAAAAGCAGACATTTCTACAAAATTATCTCAATGATGATTCCTTTTCTGCTCACTCTTAAAAATATAGACACTAATCTCCCTTTTATCCCTACCAACCCACTGCGGACCCTGAGCATAAAATTTGGCCCCTCATGTTCTGCAGAAGGCCAGCTCTGAGGGGTGACACGAGTACCTGCAACCTCCTCATGCCTACAGGTGCTCATGTTTTCAGTGGAAACTCTAGGTCACCTGCGGTGCTTGGTGCTTACGGAAGGCAAAAAGGCAAAACTGTACTTCTAGTATTTGCACCCAGACTCTACCCTCTGATCCCCCACTGTGCCTTCTGGGGTGGGCTACATGGGTTAGATCCCAGCACCAGCAATCACAAGCCAGATGACACGGGTGAGTCACTTAAGTTCACTGCAGCTTAGTTTCCCTGTCTATAAAATGAAAATAACCGCATCCATGGCTAAATTTACTGTATTTACAAAAATGCTTAGGACAGCACCAATGCTCAATAAAAATTGATCACCACGAACTCATCACCTACAGTTCCATACCTGGTCCTACAAACAGACACTGCTCATGGGAAGGGCTCCACTACCTGTAGTAGATACCACTAGTGCCCTGTGAATCCCCACTCCCTGCTACGGTGTTGGCTGCTGCAGCTCTCTCTCTGTAACCTTCTCCAAGGACTGGCCTCAGCCGACAGAATCCCTATCCCGGACATGCATTGTGCGGGTTATGAAACACATGCCTTCCTCGGCCCCTCCTGCTCTGGACAGTAACTGCCTTTGTAGGGAGAGAAGAGCTGCTTCTCTGGTGTAAGGTGAGCAATGTTCTGGAAACACTCGTGTCCCGAAAGTCCCGTGGAGGGAGTCTTGTTCTGCATCCTTAACTCTGCCTGACTTTCTCTTCCACTCCCTCGTGGGACTCCCCAGAGAGCACCCCATGCGTGGGTCACTGTGGGCTCTGCTTCTGGAGAAGCTGACTCACGGCACGACCCGTGCTCTGCCGCATACCTTGGCACAGGGGCACCTTAGCCCTTGGCCCACCCATGCAACTCTCCAAAAGAGAATTTCCTCACAGTCCGCAGGATGTGTGAGGAAAAACTAAATTACAATGTGTATTTAATTATTCAGAATCTTCCACCCACACAGTCCAAGTGTGCAAAGTTCTGGAAAATTACGATCTGCAAGATTATCAGCTCCCCATAGCTTTAGCAATTACACTGGAGAAAAACGTTTTTACACTAAGGGCACAACTGGTGACCCAGTAATTTACTGAGAAACTGTATTCAATGGGTTTATTTTTGTACACATCATAAATGAGATATAAGGGTAAAAATGGCATTCCATTATTCTAACTTGTTTTTTCTCCTCATTGAGTTTATTGGTACATTTCAGGTATACAGTACAGTTACATTCATTATTGGGATCTTGTACCTTTACATGACAGGTCTTGGTTTTCCCCTTGTCCCTGCCCTCCCTTCACCTCTCCTCCCCTCCCCTTTACAAACATTTATTTCCATTTTTTCATTTTCTCATATTTTTTTCTTTTCCCTTATTACCTTTCCCCTACCCTTCCCACTTTCCCTACACCTTTAGCCCCTTTCTTCCTATTTCACATTGTCCATTATATCATCAGGATCTTATGTACTATTATAGTTTATTCACACCAGAGAAACTATTCGGACCATTATTCTAACTTTTAAGAAGGATCTCTCCCCTTTCCCTGGCAATCTTTTCTACTTTTACTTTCGTTTCCACTTCTGGATGCTGCCTTTGTATCTTCAATCTCCCACATTTCAGTACAGCAGTGGCCACTCACCTATTTTCCTCGTTCCTCGTTCCTTGTCCCCATGAAAAGAGGTAACCAACTCCACCAGTTTCATGGGATTCTTTCTTTTTTTCCTACATCTCCCCCAATCTCCTTTTTCCTACCTCTAAGGCTCAGTCACATTCAGCGTCCCTAAGACAGCTAATGCTGGTGCCCGTCAGTAACCTACCCACTGCAGGTCAAATCCAGCCCACACCCACTTGGGTAAACAGAGCTCCACTGGAACACAGCCATGCCTATTTGTTTACATTGTTATCTACAGCTGTTTTCCTGTTATGGCCACAGAATTGAGGAGCTGCTTCAGAGACCATCTGGCCCACAGAACCAAAAATATTTCCTACTGGGTCCTTCACAGAAAACCCAAACTCGTCTCCATCTGAACCATCCAATGGAAGTCCTGCTGGAGCCAGACATGCACCTGCGGAGGCCGCCTTGGTCAGTGGCTGCCTGCACTTGTTCCAGGCATCTCCTCATGGATGCCAGCAAGGCCCAGTGCCTTGCAACCCTGGGTACTCACTCTGGGTCACCTCCCTTGGCATAGGTACCCACCCCTTCTTTCCAAAGGAAACCTGTTTCGTATCCCCCTCCTTCCCTGCCATACACCGGCCACACTTTCAGCAGTCTTCACCCAGAAACGTGGAAACCCTGCACAATTTTTCCTTTTCAAGGCACAGGTCTGTATGAAGCCGTGGTTCTGCTTGGGTTGGGGTGGGGTAGGACAGAGTCCAGAGTCAAAGTGAGCAGAGGAGAAAAGGGCAGCCTTTAGTGAGTCAGGTTCTTTCATGGGGTCTTTGGGAAAAGGCAGAGGTGGGTGCACAGCTGCTAAACAACAGAGCATGCTAAGTGTAGTGAACGTTCTTTCAGGCCTTAAGGATCAAGAGCAATAAAGGGACATCACCTCATCACCGAATGGGGCCAAGCAGGAAAGGTGTGAGATGGATCGCCCCACAACTCTTAGGCATGCTGTTGGTAATATTAATATTTTCTGGAAAGAAAAGATTTCCTAAAAATTCTACAGTTGCACCCCATGGTCACTTGCTAAAACTCCCTTACTCTGTACTGCATTTCCTCATAGGGTTAATTGCTGTCTTCTTGCCTGTGTCCTTAACTAGGTTGCAAACTCCATGAGGACAGGTTAGAATCTTGTTTACTCCTCCATTCCCAGCCTTTATAGCAGAACTTAAACATTGAAGGAGCTCAGTAATATCTGAATGAGTAAATGAATGAAAGCCAGAGGGAGGGAGTAAGTCCTACCAGAAGGTTTCAAATTAACCCTGGAGGGGAACCACTGAATGCCCTGGCAACTGAAATTTAAATATCTGGACATGTTTCTAAATCATGCAACACATACAGGGAACCATTCAACCAAGGCAGCAGCAAGCCAAGGACTAAGGGGTGGTGAAATGAGAAACAGTTTCCAAAATAGGGGGGAAAGGAAAGAACGGAGAGAGCTACCTGGGTCCAGGGCTCCTTCAACAGTGATGTTACAGACCAATTTGATCAGATCTCCCCGGACGACCGATGGTGTGTCTGAGTGTACAGAGGCGTTAAATATGGGACCTGGAAGAAAGTGATACCAGTCTCGTTATTCACTTGTTCAATTTCCATTCTTTGACATTGTAATGGCATCTAAATTTGGTTTTCTGGGAACTGTTTTAGAAACCCATAGAGTCCGTGTTCTAAGACTGCCGTTTTTCTATTCAGAGAGATACATGCTTCGGGCTTATCTTTAAAAACTCCCGATTAAGATTAAACCAAAACAGATCTCTTCCTAAAGAGTTACTTCTGCTTCTGGCTTTTTTCCCTTTACCTTTATGAAGACCACTCCCACCTCCTGCCCCAATTACAGCCTAGATTATTTCTGGGTCTGTATGGTTATCTCTAGGCCAGGATAGATTGGAAGCCAGAAAAACAAGGTCTGAATCACTACAGATGGTTCTGGTCCCAATGGAGAAAAGTGGCCTCATTGTGTTGTGCTGGGTGCTTAGGGCCAGGGATCCCACTGTTTAAAGGCTGAAATCTAGTGTTGAATGAGAAACACTGACAGTGATGATGTTTCTACAAAGTATGGTAGTAACACTTGAAGTCACTCTCCAGTCTGCCAGGGGAACCGGGCAACCTGGATATTATTCCTTTTAAAGGAATTATTCCTTGCACAAGTTGAGGAAGCTTGGAATATATGGGAATTCTGTTCTTTTTAGTCAACTTTACTAAAAACTGAAAACTGTTCTTACAATGTCTAGTAAAACAAACATACAACCTCTATCCAGACAGGATTTGTTTTGCCTACCCACATGAAAGCACTAGGTATATTTATTACTTTTTAACTAGTCTATACATCCATTAGGTAAGAGCATTTCAGAGACTTATGCCAAGCAAACAGCGCAACATTCACCTTATCATCCCAACTCCTAAAACCTAGGAACAGGTAAATGTGAAAGAAGGTTCCAGAACATCAGTGCTATGGTATTCCCCCTTGGGTTCCTGGGAAGGAAATACAGCTTTGGGTGCTGAATCAAAAACTCTAGAAGTTAAGAATACAGGTGTTATCATTTTCTTGTTCAGGTTACCAGAAAGGAAAAAATATGTCAAGGCATTTTTGTTGTTGTTGTTGTTGTTTTTTAAGAATCAAAGAAATGACCATGAAAATGTAAAAGGTCATATCATCCAGTGAATCAATTAATTGAAATGGCTAAATTTTTATTTCAACTTGATGATTAATAAGACAAATTCACTAGGCTGTTTCTTAATACTAAACACAGAACTAATTTGTGCTTTCTGGGGAGAAAGGTGAAGACTGGCTTTGGAATATGGAGTACTTGGGGGCAGGCAGCCCTGGTGGGAACTGCTGAAGGTTTAGACTGACTACAGAGCAGCCAAGCATTTAACTCCAGAGGGACAGAGATGGTGACAAAATGGCCACCTCAGGAGCCTGGATCTACTCCTGGGCATCATCTCCTCACCTCAGTCATGTAGGCCGGCCTTCAGATTCCTGTCACCCTGGACTAGCTCTGCCTGTATCAGTGAGGAGACACAGGATTAGGCTAATGCTCTGAGCTGGCTCTGTGGTGATAACTGGGGTACTTTATGCCAAAGTGGCTATCGGTAAATTCAAGATAGTGGCCACCAGAGTGAATGAACAATGGGGATTTTATATTGTTTTCTCAGATTAGAAATTTCCTGATAATAGGTATACTAAAGGGCTTTCTTAAAAATGCTTAGAGCCCTTAGAAGAGAACACAAAATGACAAAGCATTAAGAAGACCTCATAATGGATTATGTTTCTATTTTTTGAATTTCAGAATGCAAAGAAAAAACTTACCTACATTTAAAAAAATGTCATATTTTCTTTTTATTTCCAAAGAAAACCCCAAATACCTTTGAGGTCAGAAGTTAAAGTTCTCATTTCCCCTACGTGTCATGGCTGTGGGAATCAAGAGGAGGTTTGTGCTACAGCTCACAAAGCAGACCAGGCCTGGGGAAGAAGGCTTCCATTGTGGTGAGCTATTCACAGTAGCAGATTTCCTTCTAATGAAATCAACAGCTCACTGTTAATATGGGTTATTATCCTGAGCTTAGAAATATTTTCATTATGGTCAATTTCTGTGGTAATGCTGTTTTTGTGAGGGGATTTGTCTGGTTAACTTCACAGATGACAGGCTAAGGCACACAGATTTTAAGCAAACAACCAGAGTCACTAGGGGTCCCCTGATTCCTAGACTACAGAGAGTACAGGAACCACTTAGCTTTTAAATACAAACATTGACGCAAACCATGTTTTAACCTTGGTCCTAGAAAAAGGCTGTTAATAGCAGTATTTTTTTGAAAGCAAAAATTACAGACCATCTGCATGTCCATCAATAGAGTAATGGTTAAGGAAATTCTACTATATATTGTTCGTAAAGCTAGTATTTACCTAGAATTTATTGTAGCAGTAAATATGTTTGTTTATAACAATGAAGGGAGAGTGAAAGCTGGCCATAAAGTTATATATGCAGCTTGATCTCAACGTCGCGAAGAAAACATAAGGGGAAAACTCTGTGAAGACGACCAACTCAGATTAGTCTCCATTTGGTAGGATTATGGGTGATTCTGCTTTCCTTTTTTCTACTATTTAGGTCTATTTTCAAATTTTCCATTTTTAGGAGAAAAAATTTATTATTATTCTTTTAAAAAGCTAAAGCCCACACCATCAAATCTAAATCCTATTTTCCCCATGACACTTGAAGCAGTTAGAGTCATGATTCAGTAAGTTCCCATGGGAAAAGCAGTCTTCAGTAACAAGAGTCCAATGCCCTCAGATCAGAGAACAGGGAGGTGGGTGCTGGAAAGACCTTTTTGTTGTGTGGCTTAAGGAGCACCACTGATTTCTAGGAAGAGAAGACTCCTCAGTGTCAAATCAATGTTTGCGGGGGCCTGGTCAGGGCCAGAGCATTGAGCTGGATGCTGAATTGGAAGGCAGCCTTTACTAATTAAAATGTGAACTGGCCAAGACAACTCCATGGATTAAATAAAATAAAAACCTCAGGTGGTCTCTTCAATCTGGAAGCTATGGTGATTTTGTCTGTTTTGTTGAAATTTAAAGAATTGAGAAATAGATTCAATATCTCAGCCTCACCCTGAAATACATATAAAAGATTTTATATCTCCTCTCTTCCACATAACAGTTTAAAAGAAAGATCAAATAACAAATGTAAAACAAGATGGAACTGCCTCCTACAGAGAGCAAAACAGATACACAAATACAGAATAAAAACAATATAATCATTGCATCTCACCAGACACAGAAAAAGCATTTGACAACACTCAACGTCTTTCCAAGATAAAACACTCAACAAACTAGGAATGGAAGAAAACTTCCTCAATCTGATAATCAGCATCTATGAAAAAATCCAGTTAACATGATCTTTAATGGTGAAAAACTGAATGCTTTCCCCCTAAAATCAGAAATATGCCAAAGATGTCCACTTGTGCTACTTCTTACTCAACACTGTGCTGGAGGTTCTAGCCAGGGAAATTAGGCAAGAAAATAAAATAAAAGGTATTCAGCTTTGGGAGGAAAAAGTTTTAAACTATTTCTATTCATAGATAGCATGATTCTGTATTTTAAAATCTATAAAGAAAAGAATTAGTAGTTAGGAACCCATCAAAAACTACTAGACTAATAAATGAGTTCAGCAAGGTTTAACAAGATCAATATATAGAAGAATCAGTGTGTTTCTATACAACTGGAGCAAACAAGCTGAAAAGTAAATTAAGAAACTGAGACAAAAATCATGGCTCACACCTGTAATCCCAGTTCCTCAGTAGCCTCAGGCAGGAGGATTGCAGATTCAAGGCCTCCAAGGCAACTTAGTGAGATTCTTTCCCATTCACAGATAGACAGATAGATGGTAGACAGGTAAGACAGAAAGACAGGTCCTGAGGATACAGCCGAGTGGTAGAGCACTTTGCTCACATGTGTAACGCCTTGGGTTCAATTCCCAGTATGGCAAAAAAGAAAGTACATTAACAACATCAAAACCATTAAATATTAGGATGGATTTAACAAAAGTTCAAGATTTGTACACTGAAAACAAATACCAGTGAAAGAAATGAAAGGAGACTTACATAAAGGAAAGGTATTTAATGTTTACGGACTGGCAGACAATACTATTAAGTGGCAACACTACCAAACTGTTCTACAGACTCATTACATCCTCTACCAAAAGTGCCAGCTATTTTTTATTACAAAAGCTAACAGACTAATCCTAAAAGTCTTATGAAAACACAAGGGGTTCAGAATAGCCAAAACAATCTTGAGAATAACAAAGTTGGAAGACTCATAATTATTGATTTAAAAATCACAATATTCAAACAATGTGATACTGGTATAAGACAGAAATACAGAATACCGAAATAGAATTGAGAGTCTAGAAATAAGCCTGTACATTTAGGATTAAATGATTTTTTCATAGGTGATAAGCCAATAGAGAGAGCACTGACTTTTTAACAAATGGGTATCTTTGTGAAAAAAAAAAGTGGGCCCTCTTCTTCATATTACAGACATTAACTCAAAGTAGATTCATTGATGTAAACACAAGAGCTAAACTATAAAATTCCTAGAAGAAAACATTGGTATAAGTCTTCATTGTCTTGAATCATGCAGTGATTTCTTAAATGTGACACCAAAGATATAACCAACAAAAAAGAAAAAAAAACATAAATAAGATTTCATCAAAATTAAAAACTTTGGCTCCCGGACCGTGCGACAACAGACCCAGCAAGGACCCAAAGACCCCGGAGGGGGTCTCTTCAGCTGCCTGCCTGCCTGAGATCACCCGGCGGTTGCGCGGCCTCCTGGACTGCACGACAACAGACCCAGTAAGGAAGGTAGCCGCGCAGGCGCCCTTGAAACACCCCCATGACCCCCCCCCATTCTCAAACCTCCTGATTGGGCCAGTCCTTAGACCAACTCTGCAGAGGCATAGGTTCTCATGAAGGGTAGTTTTCTGAGCTCCCAACTTTGAACATTTTTAAAGAAAGGGCAGGGGAAACCTGTAATAGAACTGAGTGGAGTTCAACCCTGAGGGTAGGGGAACTCAAGTTAGGCCTTGCAGACTGTGTTCAGTCTCAGTCGTGGGGAACTGCCATTGGCTAGCTAAGACCAGGGGATTCGGTTCTGCATATGGCTGTACATGTGGTATAATATGAGAACAGAGACAGTCTGAAAGAGGCCCTTCAAATTCTTTTTTTTTTCTCTCTCTCTTTTCTTTTCCTCATTCCACCCTAAAATTTCTTTCTTTTTTCTGTCCTCTCTCTCCAACTCAGTCTCTTACTCCACCATATTGTCCCTCATCTCCCCTTTTATTCCGGCTCCTGCCCTAACTCAGACTTCTTCTTTTATTATTTTTTGTTTTTAGGAGGGGTTTCTCTTTATGTTCTTTTCTCCAGTCATTTTACCTCACTCATGGCTCTGTACCTTCAAGGGAAGGCAAGCGCCTGTTATTGTTAAGGGGATATATTCTTGTCCTTATTCCTGCACTCTCTCTATCCTCCCTGAAGTTAATAGCTTTGTAAAGATAGTAAGGTAATTCTACAACCTCTGGATTTACTTCAAACCTGCTCTAATTCTTTCACTTATCTAATCCTCTCGTTCTAAGTCTAACCCCCCATCCTAAATGGTAAAGATGCCATATTGAAAAGAATATTCACTGCAAACATACTATGAGCTGCTTCTTGAAATTAATCTAATTCACATGAGTTAAAGGTGATACATTAATGACTACCATAAGTGGTCAGTTGGCAAGCTGTGCCTGATCCTATTGGGCTGCTGAATGTATCAATTGGGACAAAGAGTGGTGATTGATTTAAAGAGTTGTTTTCTCTGATATTATGAAAACGAGAATGTCTATGAGTCATTAGAAACTCAAAAGCTAAAACGCAACTATATTAGGAAGATTTAAGTAATACCCAGAAATTAAAGAAGGACAACCCAACAATAAAAATAAAAATGAGAAAACACTTAAGCAAGACACAAAAACAAATATCCAGTTCACCAATAGCAAATAGTAGGACAAATGAGGATGAAAAGTCTGATAGTGAACCAACAGGACTCCCTGGACCCATAGCACAGGAGGTAACAAAATTGATCAATCAGGCTCTAGAAAAATTCAAATCAGAAATAATTTCCCAGCTAGCCAGAGAGATGATGAGCAAAATAGAAGTCATGATTCGAGACTCTAGAGCAGAAACTGAGAAAAAAATAGATGAGCTCAAGACTGTGATAGAAGCCATGAAGACTCAGCATAAGAAAGACATGGAAACAATGAATGCCCAACAGAGGAAAGAAATGGAATCCATAAAACAGATTCAAACAGATATCCAGGAGATTAAAAACTCTATTGAAAGTGTACGAAACAGAATAAAAGATTGCGAAGATAGAATTTCAGATATAGAAGATAGGATAGCAGTCAGTGACCGTGAAAAAAGAGGTCTATTAAAAACAGTAAGGGATCATGAGAAATCAATCCAACAACTCCTAGACGATACAAAGAAAAATAACATAAGACTGATAGGAATTCATGAAAAAACAGGAGAAAACACAAATGATATAAAAAAGCTCTTCACAGAATTAATGACAGAAAACTTCCCAAACAGAAGGGAAGAATTAGACATACAGATAAGTGAGGCATATAGAACCCCAACTAGCCACGATCAAAAAAAATCTACACCTAGACATATAATAATCAAGATTCCAGAAATCCAACAGAAAAACAAAATACTACAAGCAGTAAGAGAAAAGAAACAAATCACATGCAAAGGGAAGCCCATTAGAATCACAGCAGACTTTTCAACACAAACCCTTAGGTCAAGGAGAGCCTGGAGTGAGGTATTCCAAGTCCTAAAAGAAAAGAATCTCCAACCTAGACTTTTGTATCCTGCAAAACTCTCTTTCAAAATAGATGGGGAAATAAAATACTTCCACGACAAAGAGCACCTGAGAAATTTCATGAACACCAAACCAGCACTGCAAGGAATTCTAAACAATATCCTAGAAAAGGACAACGAAATTCACAATAACATGAGGCCCAACAGACCAAATCAAATAGGCAAGGCAAGAAACTAAAAGGAGATGGGAGAAAAAGTAAAAAGAGTCAACAAATGGACAAAAACATGACAAGAATAAGTCAAAATATATCAGTTGTAACCATCAATGTTAATGGCCTCAATTCACCAATCAAGAGAAACAGATTGGCAGAATGGATTAAGAAGCAAAATCCAACAATATGTTGTATACAAGAAACACACCTAGTGCAAAAGGAAGTCCATAGACTGAAAGTGAAAGGATGGAAAACAATTCTCCATGCGTCAGGAGTCCAGAAAAAAGCAGGGGTAGCAATCTTATTCTCAGATAAAGTAAATTTCAAACCAAAACTCATTAAGAGAGACAAAGAAGGACACTACATCCTTGTAAAGGGAACAATTCAAGAGGAAGAGCTGACAATCATAAACATATATGCACCAAATATAAATGCCCCCAACTATATAAAACAAATATTAAGTAACATGAAAAACCAAATAAGCACTAATACAATTGTAGTGGGGGATTTAAATACCCCACTATCACAAATTGACAGATCTACTAGGCAGAAAATCAACAATGAAATAATAGAACTGAACCAAGCTTTGGAACACATGGACTTAATAGATGTTTATAGAGTATTCCACCCCCAAAAACCAGAATATACATTCTTTTCGGCTGCACATGGATCATTCTCCAAAATAGACCACATACTGGCTCACAAAACAGGTCTAAATAAATGCAAAAAAATTGAAGTCATCCCCTGTTTATTATCAGATCATAGTGCAATCAAACTAGACATCAATAGCACAAGAAACTATAGAAACTTCACAAGCACATGGAAACTGAACAACACTCTCCTAAACAATCAATGGATTACAGAGGAAATTAAAGAAGAAATTAGACAGTTTTTACAAATAAATGAGAATGCCAATACAACATACAGGAATCTTTGGGACACAATGAAAGCAGTTCTACGTGGAAAATTCATAACATTGAATGCCCACACTAGGAAAACAGAGCGGGCTCAAATAAACAACTTAACGATGAAACTTAGACTCCTAGAAAAACAAGAGCAAGAAAAACCCAAAGCTCGAACAAGAGAGGAAATTATAAAGATCCGAGCAGAAATCAATGCAATTGAAATTAAGAAAACGATACAAAAAATAAATGAAACAAAGAGCTGGTTTTTTGAAAGAATAAATAAAATTGACAAACCCTTAGCTAATCTTATCAAAAAAAGGAAAGAAAAGGCTCAGATCCATGCAATTAGGAATGAAAAAGGCGAAGTCACAACAGATCCGAAAGAAATCCAGAGGATCATGAACACCTACTTTGAGAACCTGTACTCTAATAAAATGGAAAACACAGAAGAAATGGACAGATTTCTAGATACTTATGAATTACCAAAGTTGAACGAAGAAGATAAAAACATTTTAAACACCCCAATCACAATCAGTGAAATTGAAAATGTAATTAAAAACTTACCAACAAAGAAAAGCCCAGGCCCTGATGGATTCACTGCTGAATTTTACAAGACATTTAGAGAAGAACTACTACCATTACTCTTCAAACTTTTCAATGAAATTGAAAGAGAAGCTATACTTCCAAATTCATTCCTGGAAGCAAGTATCACTCTGATTCCCAAACCAGAGAAAGATACAACCAAAAAGGAGAACTACAGACCAATCTCCTTAATGAATATAGATGCAAAAATCCTTAATAAGATACTAGCAAACAGAATACAGAGGATTATTAAGAAGATCATCCATCATGACCAAGTCGGATTTATTCCAGAGATGCAAGGGTGGTTCAACATACGAAAGTCAGTGAATGTAATACATTATATTAACAAAGTCAAGGACAAAAACCATATGATCCTCTCAATAGATGCAGAAAAAGCATTTGATAAAATTCAACACCCATTCATGATAAAAACCCTGCAAAAAATTGGAATAGATGGTCTATACCTCAATTTAATAAAGGCTATTTATGAAAAACCATCAGCCAACATCATATTGAATGGCCAAAAACTGAAAACCTTCATGTTAAAATCAGGAACAAGACAAGGATGCCCACTATCGCCACTTCTCTTCAATATAGTTCTGGAAACATTAGCCACAGCAATTAGACAAGAGAAAGAAATTAAAGCAATAAAGATAGGAAAGGAAGAAGTTAAACTATCATTATTTGCTGATGATATGATACTCTACATTGAAGATCCAAAAAACTCCACCAAAAAACTTCTAGACTTAATTGACAGATTCAGTAAAGTATCTGGATACAAGGTGAATACCCAAAAATCAATAGCCTTTCTATACACAAATAACAGACAGACAGAAAGAGAAATAAGGGAAAAAATTCCTTTTACAATAGCATCCAAAAAAATGAAGTATCTAGGAATCAATCTAACAAAAGAAACAAAAGATCTCTACACTGAAAACTACAGCACTCTGAAAAAAGAAATCGAAGAGGATATAAAAAAATGGAAAGATATCCCCTGCTCCTGGGTAGGAAGAATCAACATAGTGAAAATGGCCATACTACCGAAACTGCTATATACATTCAATGCAATGCCAATTGAAATTCCAACACTATATTTCACAGAACTAGAAAAAAGAATCCAAAAATTCATTTGGAACCACAAGAGACCTAGAATAGCAAAAGCCATTATAGGCAACAGTCACATGGCACCAGGTGTAACAATTCCCAATTTGAAACTATACTACAAAGCCACTGTGATAAAATCAGCATGGTACTGGCAAAGAAATAGGCCTGAGGATCAATGGAACAGACTGGAAGACACAAAAACAAATGCAGATGTACTCAGCTACCTCATCTTCGACAAAGGAGCTCACCATCCTCAGTGGAGGAAAGATAGCCTCTTTAATAAATGGTGTTGGAAAAACTGGATATCAACCTGTCACAGATTAAAATTAGACCCTTATCTTTCGCCATGCACTAAATTAAAATCCAAATGGATTAAAGATCTAAATATTAAAACAGAAACATTAAACTTGCTGGAAAGTAAGTTAGGCAGAACTCTGGAAGACATTGGTATAGGAAAAGACTTTATGAACAAATCCTCAGTAGCACGGGAACTAGCAGAAAGAATCAACAACTGGGATCTCATCTTACTAAAAAGCTTCTGTACTTCAAAAGAAACCATTAGCAGAACTAAGAGACAATCTACAATGTGGGAAAAAATTTTTACCAGCTGTACCTCAGACAAAGGACTATTATCAAGGATATATAAAGAACTCAAAACAATCAGTCCCCCCAAATATAAAGACCCGATCCAAAAATGGGCATCCGAAATGAACAGACATTTCTCATACAAAGAAGTAAAAGCAGCAAGAAAATATATGAAAAAATGTTCCACATCACTGGTCATTCGAGAGATGCAGATGAAAACAACACTGAGATTCCACCTCACCCCACAAAGAATGGCTGCTATCAAGAAATCACACAATAACAAATGTTGGCGGGGTTGTGGGGAGAAAGGAACCCTCCTCCATTGTTGGTGGGAGTGCAGACTAGTGCAACCACTATGGAAATCAATATGGAGATACCTCAAAGAGCTTGGACTGGAGGTTCCATTTGACCCAGCCATCCCTCTGTTGGGTATCTTTCCAAGAGAACTAAAAGAATCATATCACAGAGAAGTATGTGCACCCATGTTTATAGCGGCACAGTTTGTAATAGCTAAATCTTGGAAACAGCCTATTTGCCCATCCGTTGGAAACTGGATAAAGAAGTTGTGGTTTTTCTATAAAATGGAATATTACTCAGCCATAAAGAACGAGAAAATAGATTCATTCATAGGAAAATGGATACATATTGAAGATATACTCCTAAGTGAAATAAATAAGTCACACATGTGTAAATACCAAATAGTTTCCCTGGTGTGAATAATCTGCAACAATGCATAAGATTCTAATAAGATTACTGACATTTAGAAATGGGAAGAAAGGAGCTAAAGGTGTAGGGAGAGTGGGATGGGTAGGGGAAGAGTAAAAAGGGAAAATAAAAAATTGTGAGAGAATGAAAAGATGAAAATAAAGTGTAGATGGGGAGGGGAGGAGGGGCTGAAGGGAGGGCAGAGGTTAAGGGGAAAAAATGAGAATCAAGACCTATCATGTAGAGGTACAAGATCCCAATGATGAATGTAACTGTACTGTATCCCTAAAATGTACCAATAAACTCAATTAAAGCTGAAAAAAAAACCCACAAAATTAAAAACTTTGGTATTTCAAGGAATATCATTAAGAAAGTACAAAGATGACAATTATTTTCAAATTATAATTAGAAATTATTTTCAAATAATAATGTTTATGGCAGCACTATTCATAAAAAGTGGAATAATTTAAATGCATCAACAGAGGAATAGCAAAATAGAGTATATCCACACAGTGGAAAATTAGCCATAAAAAGGAACAAAGTGCTGATACATGCTACAACATAGATAAGCTTTGAAACCATCATGCCTAAGTGAAAGAAGCCAGGTACAAAGACCACATACTATGTGATTCGATTCAGTGAAATGGTTGGGAGAGGAAAATCTGCAGCGATACAAAGTAGATCAGTGATTGCCAAGGTCAGGGGGTAAGGACATGGGAGCGAATACTAAAGGAAATGGGGTTTCCTTTTGGGGTCATTCAACTCTGTAAATACATTAAAAACTACTGAATTGTACATTTTAAATGGGTGAATTTTAATGGTATGTAAGTCATATCTCAGTATAGCTGCTACTTTAAAAAAGCAAATATATACATCATAAAAGAGGTCCATGCTTTATCTACTCTAAATCTAAGGGCTTCAATCAATATTTATGCTTTATCAATTTAGAAATTAAGAGATGCTAAAGGATTATTTCACCATAAAAGGTTAAAAATATTATAGAAAACATATTTTATTACAGCCTAAACAAAGGCAAATAATTCAATTCAACAAACATCTTGCGTTTGTTATAATAATTTGATTAATGGCAACATTTTTAGAGATGAGTATGGATTTACATATTAAGAAATTTCTAATTGGAACCTAGTGTAGACTTAGTGAAAACTTTTAGTATTAAAGTCACAAATGATAATCTTTAACAATAATACTCTAAATAAGAATGGAGATTTAGGGTCGGGGATTTAGCTCAGTGGTTCGGTGGCCTGCCTTGCAAGCGCAAGGACCCGAGTTCAATCCCCAGTACCAA
>NW_022900945.1:47293935-47311074 GCF_012274545.1 Fukomys damarensis | reverse complement strand
AAAAAAAAAAAAAAAAAAAAAAAAAAAAAAAAAGAATGGAGATTTAAAACGCTTGTTTAATCTTCCTGCTGAAATATAACCAAAAATACCCATGTGCACAGCTTTGTAAGAGGATCTTAATGAATTACATACAGGAGGTACTTAAGATTGAACCCAGACCCTTCACACTGAGCTATAACTCTTAACACTTTGTATTTTTTCTTTTGAGACAGGGTCCTGCTAATTGCTCAGGCTGTGCTCAAACTTGTAATCTCCCTGTGTCAGTCCCAGAGTCCCAGAGTGCTGGGAATACTGGACCACGAGCCAGTAAGAAATATTTCTATTTGAGAGTACTGTATACACCTTGTATCTCTGCCATCAAAAAAAGTGGAACTTTGTGCCTCACAGGGTAACACATGCTAGTTGCCAGACAAAATCATTTCAGAATAGACATAAAAATGCCCTGTGGTAATTACTTTTCCCACAGACAATACCATTAATAATTATTCTTAACAGAGCTACTGCAGTAGCGCTGGTGACTAAATATAAGACATCTTTTTTTTTTCAGTCTAAAAGCAAGAGAAGAAATACAGTTGGGAACAAAACACTCCTCTGATTATTTGGGCTGAAAACAGAAGTCACTGCCTTCAGCCCTAAACGCAGAAAGCCACAAAGTGTGTAACACTGGAGTCTCAGCTCTCAAATTCCCACTTTTGGCAAGTCATTTAGCCTCTCTAGAAGTCCCTACCCTTCCCCTCCCTTCCCTTCCCTTCCCTTTCCTCCTTCCTTTTCTTTCTCTTTTTCTTTCTTTCTTTCTTTCTTTCTTTCTTTCTTTCTTTCTTTCTTTCTCTCTCTCTCTCTCTCTCTTTCTTTTTCTTTCTTTCTTTCTTTCTTTCTTTCTTTCTTTCTCTTTCTTTCTTTCTCTTTCTCTCTCTCTCTCTCTCTCTCTCTCTCTCTCTCTCTCTCTACTCTCTCTCTCTCTCTCTCTCTCTCTCTCTCTCTCTCTTTCTTTCTCTTTCTGTCTACCATGATCCCTAAAGAATCTGAAGCAGCTGGATTTCAGTCTAATTTTTTTTTAAATGAGGATAGAAATGAAAACATATTCACAAAAACACTTGGCCACGGCTGCTCATAGCCGGATTACATATAAGAGCTAGGAAGTGCAGACACCCAAATGCCCATCAACTCAGGGAATGATAAACCAAGTGAAGGATCACCCACGCAGTGGAGTATTAGCCACAAAAATGAAGTACTGCGTTTGTTAACATGGATGCTGGCCTGCAACATGGATGACTCGGAAAACCTTACGCTAAATGAAAGTAGCGGCTCAGAAGCCCACAAATTATAATCCACTCGTGTGAACGTCTGGAATAGGCAAATCTAACAGAAAAGTACACTTGTTGGAGGATGGGAGGTGGAGGAAGGAGGTGGGATTGAGGGCATCACTCTTTGGTGCTGTGAAAATGTTCTACAATTGATGGTAGTGATGGTTGCACAGCACTGTGAAAAGCATATACGTTATGTACTTGAAATGGGTATATGAACTCTGTTCAAATAAAGCTGTCTTAAAACCAAAGTAACTGATCAGAGCCCCGGGTCACCTCTAGCTCAGTCCTGCTTACCTGAGGTCTGGAAGTCTATCTCAATAGGATTGGAGAGACTGGTTGCTGCTTCCCGCCACAGGCTGTCCCTGACAGGTGACCAGGCTGTTACCATGCAGCGGTACAGTCCTGCGTCTGAGACCTGAGTTTGGTACATCCGATAGCGAAACTCATCCTCCCGCACTTTCTCTAACACAACACCATCTACCCGTGAGGCATCTGTCCAATTCTCCAGCTTCACTATGGCCTCCTGGTCCAGGGAGATGATGGGCTTCGTTTCATTGGGACTGGAGAAGTCCCCAACAGGCTTCTCAGCTGTGATGAGGACAGAGTAGCGTGGTGACTTAATATTCTTGGAAGATACTTTGCAAGTCATCTCAAATGTATTTCCTGCCGCAAAGACAGGCTTTTGCTGCCTTGCCTTCACCACAAGCACGGAATCTGGAATGAAGGACCAGAAGGAGGTCATTTTCAACAGGATCAGCGAAAGTGGTAAGTATCTAAAAGCAAAATGTCAAGGAAATAGGAGTTTATTTGCAAATTACCATGTAATAGCACTTAATGAAAAACTGGAAACTCAAAGGAAACTCATATATATCCCTAAGTGAGCTGAACACCACCATGCAGAAAGAATCAGTCTGAGACGATGTAGGGGTTGTAAGGAGAGAAGGAATGAACAGTGAGATTCAGTGATGTTCCGACTGTGGTTTGGAGGATTTTCAAGTCCTTGAGACATTTCACTGCGAGAGCGAATTCAAGGAGCTAAGGGCACCCTCAAGATGCATTAATGAGTTGGGGAACTCAAAACCTACGCCAGGGTTTTAGCTACACTGCTCAACCCTTCTGCCCTGAGCATCTGCTGAGTGCAGGGAAAGCACTCTGCTAGGCTAGCTTCGTGGAGGAGCGGAGCAAGGCGGAATCCTGGGATGGTAACATCACAGAATAGGTTCAGTACTAAGATGATGCAAGTGCACGCAACTGTAGGTTTAATCGCTTCCACTTGGTTTACACTTTAATTTCAGAGATGCTGTTTTAACATTTTGAGCCAGGTTCACTGGCTGCACCAACGTTAGGTTTCCATTTGCCTGTCAAAAACATAATCTCTAAGCATATATATGTTAGAATTCATCTATCACAATAGCACAACGTCAGGCATGTGGGAAGTACTTAAGTAGTTTTGAGTAGATAAGTAAATGCATTAGATCCAATCTTTTTATCCTTTAGTACACTGATTAATCTATAATCTGTGCAGTCATAAAATGAGAGTTTTACATTGGGTTTTCTTGAACACTAATTCCACCAAGCCTATTCGCAGAGCATGCAAGCTACGCTGTCTCTCTAGGATCACTCTTCGAGTTGGTCATCCATTTACTCATTGAACAAGTGCTTACTGAGAGCCTGCCACACTCTAGTTACTGGGAATACAACAGTAAACCAAGCATACAAAAAGTCCTTTGCTTTATGTGTTAGTGGAGGAAGACGACCAAAATAAATAAGTAAAATATGTGGTAAGGTTAGGTGGGGAGCATTTAAGGAGAAAACACAGAAAAGGAAAAAGGAAAGCAACAGAAAAGTACAGGGATATGTATAGGGGGGGCGCGATTTTAGGTAGAGTGGCCAAGCACATTCCCTCATAGAAGACACCATCTGACACAAGTCCTGAAGGAGGAGAGGGAGTGTGCCTTGCTTCCTCCTGGGGAAAAGCATTCCAGGCAGAGGGAACACACGTCCAGAGCTGGAAGGTAAGCACATGCCTGGAGGTCTGGGAATCTGGGAAAGTAGAGTGGTCCAAGAGAATAGGCATTGGGAAGAGTTGTGGATGAGGCCGGAATATAAGGGAGTCAAGTGCTATAGTCACTCAAGGCCACTGAAAGGACCCTGGGTTCTTCACTGAGCTCAGGAGCCTCTGAAGTTTGAAGATGAGGAGTTTCATGATGTGCCTTGTATTTAAGGGTTGTGCTTGCCTAGCATGAGTAAGGTACTGGATTCCATTACCAGTACCACACACCTCACACAAAAAGGAAAGAAGACTGGAGTGTCAAATGTGACTGTTTTGATCAGAACTACTAAAACAATGGAACTAGACAAGGTGACAGAAGACCAAAGACTGAAGAGAGCTGGCAGAGACCAGAAGCACCATTTTGAACAGAAGTTTGAAACGCTCATTAGACAAGCCTAAGTGTCAAGACAGCAACATGAACATTGAGTGCGGAATTCTGAAAAGGCCCCAGGGTAGAACTGTAAAGTTGGGAGTCACCGGTGTATAAAAGGTATTTGAATTCATGAAATTAGAAGAGGTGATTAAGGGAGCTGTTAAGAAGACTGGAAGTCCAAAGACTATTTCCTGAAGTTGTATAATACTTGAGGTTAGAGAAATCAACAGGAATCAGCAAAGCAGGCTGAGAAGCAGCACCAGTGAAGTCTGGAGAAACCTTGAAGAAGATGGTGTTCCACGAGGCAGAGGAAAAACCAAAGTCTTTCCAGAAGGAAGGAGCGATCACCTGTGTTAAATCCTGCCACGTCAAATAAGATGACTGACGAGTGGACTTTGTAATATGTTAATCCCTGGCAATCTTAAACTGTGCAGCAAGGGGGAAAAGCCTAATTACAGCAGGAACCAGAGAGAACAGGAGGAGAGAAATCGAATACATTAAATATAGATAAATCAAATACTATGGCTATGAAAGGAAAGATGATAATAGGAGAATAAGAGTTATGCAGAATGGAAAGATGGAGGCAAAAGATCAATATTAGTTTAGAAAAAGGCAAAGAGATTGAACCACAGGTTAATAGGTCAGTGGGAAAGGTCTAGAGGTGAGAGAAACACTGAAGACATAAAAGCAAGGTTCATGTTCAAGAGTAGTGAGAGGGCCTGGCCTTTGCAAGGAAATAATGCTGGATAACATAGGTTCAGCTCCTTGGGGTAGAGTATGCGGAAATTCTGATTGCTTTTTGGCGAAAGAGGAAATAGAGCCAACAGCTGATGGAGGAAGTCTGTAGAAGATGGTATACAAAAGTCACTTAGGAGTATGGGGAAGTAAATAAATGCTGAATGACTGCCAAGCCATGCTGAGAAGCCACTTGACACAATGATCACAGATTTGTAGTGAGACCGTTAACAATGTTGAAATTGTTTCCTCCAACCACATTTGGCTCTGCAGATGCATGTAGGGAGAGGCAGCATAAAGTTGGCTTTGAATGGGGTTGTGGTTTAGCCAGAGTACAGGGGAGTTATGGATAAATTCAAGGGAGTGATATGATTGGGAATTTAGGGTTGATAAGTGGTGACCACGTAACTCGTGCCACCTCCCACCCCTGGATACATCTGAGACCTCTTTCAGGTGCCATAGTAATTACAGAGAGATGGTTGGAGGTGGTGCGGTCACTGGGGGTGTAATGTGGAGGAGTACCTCTTGTCCCTAGCTCTTTCCCTCCCTCCCTGATTCCTGGCCGCCATGAGGCGAGCGGCTTTCCTCTGCCACACCTTTCTACTGCACGTTTCTGCTTCGCCACAGGTCTAAGTGATGAAGCCAGCAGACCATGGATTGAAATCTCTGAAACCAAGAGCCAAAGTCAACATTTTTCTCTTTTAAGTTGCTTTTCCCAGTATTTTGTCAAAGTGATGGAAAGCTGCCAAATGCTACTGTTTAATGGAAGAAAGAGAAAAACATTCAGACACAGGGTTCAGGAGACCGGAGGTTCTGCCCAATGACAGTGAGTTGCAGGGCAGCCTTTTTGGCACTGGGAGTACATACAGGACAGGCAGTAGTTACTAAGTGGAAAGAGGGCGTGGAGAGTCATATGGTGACTATGGGCATCGTATTCCTTCCTAGTGAATGTGCACCTGAGAAATACAACACAATGACTTCAGCAAAATCAAAACAAAACGAAAATGGATAGCGAACAGAATAAAGCTCCCACCTTCGGATGCCCAAAATACACTGACAGGTTTGGAGACCACGTCCTTGCTCTTCACCCAGCTGTTGTTCCGCTGTTTGGTCCACGCGGATACCACACAGTAGTAACTGCCTCTGTCCTCCTCTGTAGTCCTTTGGATCCGGAAGTTGAATGTGTCTTTGTGTGCCTTAGAAAAAATAAACTCTCCATCTCGGGCCCGCTGCTTGCCCCTCTCTCCGTATCTCAGTGTCCAGTCCCCATCCATGACTGCGAGGAGCTCATGGGCCACCACGCTGTCGCTGCGCCGGTTCGCTGTGTAGTACCACGACACGGTGAAACGGACACTCGCCTCCAAGTTCTTCAAGTCCATGACCTGGCAGCCCAGCTCAGTGGGATCGTCTGAAAACCCAGGGACCTTAGAAGCATTCAGGTGCACCTGATAGTCTGGTTCTGAAGAGGAGAGGGAGAGTCCAGGATTAAAAAAATAAAAATAATCAGAGCAGCATACAGAGAATTAGCCAAAGGAATGAGACAAAAACTGCTCCTGCTCTGAAAAATTAAACTCCCGATCTTTCCAACACTGGGACAGAAATCAAAGACTACACTGCATGGGACGCATTCTAGGAGTGTTGCTACAAAACATGTAAGACACGTCTATCCCCTGCCCCAGCCCAAGAAAACTCCCAAGGCTGGAAGTTAAATGTCTTGAATCAGAACCCTGACCCTTCCACAGGACTGGAGTCAGCTGTCGGTTTCTGCAGAGAGTTAAGTCTTTAAGAAGATCTTGTAAGACATGCAGTGTCCATGTACTACCAAGCAAGACCATAAGCTTTCAAAGCTCCCACTGGAATAGTATCAGAAGAACATTCCACAACTTGAGGCCCACCAGTCCACCATGGCTCACGTTCCCGATACCCTGTGCTACATCCCAATGGCCCTCATGTCATCTCCCTACATATTCTTAATCTCAGTTTGCCATACCTTGGACTCATTTGCCGAGTCTGCATTCAGCCAACACACACCCCCACTAAGGTGGGCATGGTAGCGCATACCTGTAATCCGGCACTCATCAAGACCAGCCTCAACTTAGTAGCAAGACCCTGTCTCAAAAAACAAAAATGATACCCCCACCCTCAAACTCCCCAAAGGGAGTTACTTTCACTGCCACAAGTAACTCAGTCTACAGCTCTGCTGAACTGGAAACCATCTTCTCAGAAACTCGTGACCACTCACTTCCCTGCCTGGCCCAAATTCCCATCAAAGGTGGGAGGAAAGCTAGTGTTCTCAGCATGTCCCCTGCCTGTGTCACCATCCTTCTGTTCTCTTGTAAGAAAAGAATTCCTCTTTCCTTTGACATGTATTGTATGGACTTAATCCATTTCTCCACACTTTTGTCTTCACTGGCCCTGAAGCCTCCTGCACAGTTGCCCAGGACCTGATATGAGAGCTCCTTTGTGACCTCCTTCCCTCTCCCTCCCCTCTCGGCCGTGACCACTAATTACCTGGGGTTTTCCCACTGCTAGTCTCATGCCACTCACGCGCTCCGCTTGGGATGTCCCACCAAGGTCCACTCGTTCTTGAATGGCACCTGGGTCCTGCGTCCTGGTTGCCAGGGTGACACTTTCTTTGTGTTCCCACATGTATTCTTCTGTAACAACTGTCCATTTCATTACTCTTTGCTTGAGAGCCTCATCACCAAGCTCCAAATATACTGCTCTGTATATAGTAGGGACTCAATTTATGGTTGGTCCCTTCATGCTAAGGTTTTTTAGAGAAGGCTACCTTATTCTTTTGTTTTTCGTTTTTGTTTTTTTGAGACAATGTCTCACCATGTAGTTGAGACTGACCTGGAATTCACTATGTAGCCCAGGCTGGTCTCGAACTCACAGCGATCCTCCTGCCTCAGCCTCCCAAGTGCTGGGATTACAGGCATGTGCCACCACGCCTGGCAAGGCTACCTTATTCTTCTATGACACTTTGCCTTCTAGGAGAAAAATAATTCTACCTCATTAGAAACTTCCATTTGCTAACACTATTAATATCTTCATTTGCATCACCTTCCTCGGTTTAGTTTTATTTAATATTGCTTTTATTTATGACTCATACAAATTATAAATTGCTGAGGTCAAGGAACTGTTCTTTTGTGATTTATACTTCCAATGAAATTTATAACATTATGACTTTTCCAGGAATGATTCACTGGGCCAGGAAATGGGAAAGAACTCAAAATCCTAATCCCCTCAAATGTCATCTTCACAAGCGTTTACCTGTGAGTGAAGCAGGACTCCGGCGTAGGATGTTAAACTACTGTGACTCCTGCTGGCCTTGGAGCACACAACATGGACCCTGGAGAAACACACAGGCTGCTGGAGTGGCAGGACCTGCACAGCTTCTGGGCTCATTTCACAGGCGAGTCACCTGGCTGAGATCACCCGGCTGAGGCGTGGCCCCTAGCAGGCAACAACTGACTGTGGGACACAAAGCATCGGCACACACGCACACCACTGTGTGTGTAAGGCCTAGAAGGCTCCAGTCACCCCACAGCCTTCCCGTGGATGACGCAGACCCAAAGCAGATCAGCACAGCTGGGTTCATCACACATCTGTGCATGCGGCAAGATCACCTCCTCGTGCTGTCCAGACTGCCCGGAACGTGCGATGGCAGCCGCCCACAGACAGCAGCAATAGCAGCAGCTGATCCCCCTGCGGCCTCAAGTCCATCTCAGGGCAATGCGCAGGACCCTCCCCTAAGGCTTTCCTGTGTGTCAGCGCATAAATCTGAACACACGGAGGCCACACAGAGCAGTGGCGAGGCTGGAGGTCTGGAGGCAGGCTGGGTTCGAGGCCCGGCTCTAACACAGTGTGACCTTGGGCAGATGAGTTACTCTCGCTGGTTAATCACCTGCAAACTTGGGATAATAACTGTAACTATACCTCATAATATTACTGTGAGGATTAAGAAAATACATGTAAAATGCTTACACTGGTACATGTGTGGGGTATACCTATGTATACCTATGTACAGATATATCTGCCCCCATATATATATATATACACACACACACACACACACATACATACACACATGTACACATTCACATACTTTTTTTGGTACCAGGGATTGAACTCGGGTCCTTGCGCTTATGAGGCAGGTGCCGGAACCACTGAGCTAAATCTCCGGCCCCAGATATACATATTTGTAAATTACTATTCATGATTGCCATGGAGCTCAACAAAAGGTCAACAACCTGTCCACATGGCTCAAAGGTCGGAGACTTAGACCCAGGGCTGTATTGTATCACCTTTTCTGAAGAAAAATCTTCATATTTCAGATGAAATAAATTTATTATCTTCTGGCCTGGGGATATAGCTCAGTAATGTTGCTGCCTGCCTTTCAAGGGCAAGGTCCTGTGTTTGATCCCCAGTACCAAAAAAAAAAAAAAAAATTACTATCTTCTAAACTGTATTTTCTAAGTTCCACTGGGAGACATGATAATTTTTAGGAACATGAAATGCTGTGCTGGCAACACCACTGCAAAGCTACTCCCACAGGAATCTGCCCCCAAAGACAGCTTCGGACAGACCCCCACCCCAGCCTGACTGAAAATGCCATGGGCTACCTGTGGTGACTTCTCGTCTGTCCCCTAACAGCTTATGTACTCTTTAATAATAAACACTTCTATCTTTTATGGTTTGCTTCCCTATGCACAGTCTTCCAAAGTGGCCCCTTTTCAAAGGCTGTTAAAATTGTGAAGAAAAATGGCAGATGCTCCTTGAAGCATTATTCACAATATCCAAGGTGTGGACCCATCAATGATAAAGAAAATGTGGTATACCTACACGCACGAAATTATCTTTCAGCTCGCTAGGTATGTGGCACACACCTGTAATCCTAGCTATGAGGAGGCTGGGCCAGGCGGACTGCAAGTTTGAGGCCAGCCTGGGCAACTTAGTCTTAAAATATAGTAAAAAGGGGTGGCAGCACAGTTCAGTGGTGGAACACTGGTTTATCATGTGTGTATGTCTCTGGGTTCAACACACAGTACCAAAAAGGAGCAGGAGAAGGGGGAGACGAAAAAAATAAGGGAAATGAACCTAGAAAATATTACGGTAAATGAAATAAGCCAGGCACAGAGAGACAAATACTGTACAACTTCATTTGTGTGTAGAACCACAAAAAGTCAAACGGATAGAAGCAGAGTAAAATAATGGTTACTAGGGGGTTGGGGGTAGGGGAGAGGCAGACACTGGTCAAAGGACACACGATTTCTGCCAGACAAGAGGACTAAGTCCATGAGTTTATCACACAACTGGGTGACTAGTTAACGGTGTACTGTACAAAGGAACTTGAAAAGTGCTACGAGGACAGGCCTTAAAGGGTCTTACTACCAAAAAGGATGAACATATCAGGTAACAAGTTCACTGAATTTAGCCATTTTACAATGCATACATGTATCAGAACGTACCATAAATATATTCAATTTTAATTTGTCAATAAAAAAAGATGGTAGTAAAGCAGTTACAGGAGTTAGCGGCCAGCCCATGAACTCAGGGAAGTTCTGTCTGAGCAGCTCTCCCGACCTCCAAGCCCTCTCTGGACACACCCCAAAGTTCACCGCTCCACGCTTCCTTGGGCTCCAGACTAGGAGCGTCTCTGCGGGCACCCACGCCAGGCCCACTCACAGCCCAGTCCGCCTCACAGCGCGACCTCCTCCGCCAGCCAACGCGTCACACACACATGACACCCTGCTCCCAAGGCCGCCGGCTTCTCCAGGCCGGCTCTCCCGTGACGGTTCCTGGGCCGCTCATCTCCTGGTTGCCTCAGCTTGAAACGCGTGCCACCGCCAACCTCCCCTCTTCCCTCTGACCCTCGACTGTGTCCCACACTGCCTGCTCGGTTCCCTTTTGCTTCCCCTGTTCCCACGCCTGACTCGCGGTAGACACTCAACAGAGGTTTGAGTCACAGAGAAAGCCTGGTGCGCACATCCTCTCCCTGCCTCCAGCCCATTGTAGTGGCCTCTCAGCGCCACCTCCAGGCCACGATCATCTGTGGTAGGGCAGCTCTTGCATTCCCAGCGGCCTTCGCCAGCCTCTACTTCCTTCAGACAGCTTCTCTCACCACTCTAGCGCCTCATTCCCTCCACCCGCTGCCTTCCGGCCGCTTCCTGTGCCTCAGCACCTGGGACACCTGCTCTATCAGTCGTTGAAGAAATGACTGAACAAATTCTCCCGTCCTCCTCCACCCTCTGTCATGAAATGGATCCGTTTACAAGCTACAAGTCTAAGTAGAGAGAAACAAGAGTGGAGGAAAGAAAGTGTGCATCTGCTTACAGGAATCTCACCTTGAGGCCCTGTCAGCCTGGCAGCACTGACAAAAATCTCTTCATTGTCTTTAGTGGTTATTCTTCTCCCCTTCTCCATTAAAACTAACCCTAGCTTTACTGCAAAGACAGAACGAAAAGGCGGATTCTTGACTTGTGAGCATACAAAATGCAGGCTTGCTCACCAGCCTTGAAGGTCACCTTGAGACTTCCACTCAGAGAAACAGGATTCTACCCGCGGTCAGATGGTAGAGTATGGGCGAATTCTTAGCTCTCTTTTTTAATGTTGGTGCATGTGGAGAAACCGTCCTTTCATGTTGTCTCACAATTTTAGAAATGGTTTGCCGAGATCATGCCTTCTCAAGGCCCCTCATGTGCACGGCTGCTCAGTGCAGCCTCTCCCCGAAGAGGACGCCTGCTTTGAATGCAGGCAGCACACCGCACCTCCGCTTCTCATTCAGCAGGTGTTCGCAGAGATCCACCTGCCAGCTCCCCGCCCTCTGGGGATTCCACCCGAGCACTGCCTTGAACTTGAGTCATCCGTATGTATGCCTCATGGACCCTCTGCAGGACTTGCTGAACTGAACTGAATGTAATATTTTGCATAAAAATGCTCATATTTGTCACAAGCATTTCACCAGTGATTACAGCTACATTCTGCTTGATCTCATCAAGAAATCAGCTAAGAATGCAATTGGTGGTTATGTTGAAAAAATGCTTATCAGTTAAGATGCATGCTGAAGTATTTAACAGTAAAATGATATGATGTCTGGGATATCTTTTATGCTCTTGCAGATTAAAAAAGCGCACGTGTGAGTGTGTGTGTGAGCGTGTTCGTGCGCATGTATGGTTGTGTGCACGTGTGGGTGCACACACATGTATGCCCAGGGAAGGGTAGAGAGATGAAATAAGATCAGCAAAATATTGATGGCTGTTGAAGCTGGTGGTTATTTCTGCTACTGTAAACATTCACAAATTTGTTTCTAAAGGTTGGGAACAAACAACCCCCCTCACTAGAAGCTGTTTCACAGAACACTGAGGTCTGTCAAGATGTGACACCACTAACATTCAGAGGATCAGGATGTGGACCCCAGGAAGGCATCTGCTAGTGTGTATATATATCCTCTCTGAAGCCATGAACTCTGAGAAGGCGATCTGCTCCAAAATAAAGACTTTTTGTAAAAAAAAAAAAATTTGTCACCAAAGTCCTCTGTTACAACTTCTAAAAGAATGAAAAGCTTTCATGACATCTACTTGTAAAATCCAGTATTTTGTGGCTACTGTGTACAGGAACCTGGCCTAAAGGTTTTCACGTACACTTTCTACCTTTACTCTCACAATTCTCTAAGGGCAACAAGTATCGTTATCCCAATTTTGCAGTAATAATGGTAATAATAATGGTGGTTATCAAGGGCTTTCTGCATGTCAGGTACCATTCTATTTGCTTCTTGCATGTTTGCTTAATCTTTGTAACAAACTTATGAGACTGGTACTATTTTCATATACACTTCTAAATAAACAATAACAAAAGCAAGAATAAAGCCTGAAGGAGCCGAGTTGGGAAACTAAGGACTTTCACAGTGTGTGTGAACAGAGTTTTAACTCAAGGCCTGGCTCCCTCTACAGTCACACTGTCCAAGCTCGTTTCACATCCCACCATCAGTATTTTCTCAAAGCCTGTGGCTTCTCAGAAGACCAGAGTGATGATGGCCATGGAGGACCTAACCCCAACTGCATACTGTGGGGCTGCTGTAACAACCCCTCTGAACTCAGGTACCTTGGTACAGCTCATGAGATGAACTAGATGCACGATGAGTTAGAGGAAGTAGGAGAAGCAAGACCCGAGCTCTGGGTACTTTACTTCTTTGAACTGGACAGATACTTCAGATGCAGCTGAGTATATGGACCAATTGTCCTTCAGCTGCTACGATCATCATTTTATAACAATTCTCTAACAAAGATGGCTATACATAAGGAACTTATGCCCATCAGAGCAGAGCCACGATCATGAAGATGCAATCAGCACTGGCCATTTCAGAGCAGCCAAAATACCATCATTTGCATGGAACGCCTATGTCCTATACCCAAAGCAAGCAGTTATTCTTTGTCCTCACTTACTTTCCCACTGGAGTAACAATAAATTTCCAGATTCAGTGGCAGGGCAGGAAAGGACTGGGTGTGGTCAGTTCAGCCTTTTCCCTAGCTCCTCTGGGACACATTCCTAGTTCCTCCATGTCCTAAGACACAGTCCTATGTCCTGCTTGATTAAGAACTTGGTACAGAAGACCTTCAAACACTAATAAATCACGACCACCACCAAAAGAATGTGCTGAGCACTGACGCGTTAGGTACTGTGTGTATAAAGGTACTTTATAGGCACTGCCTTACTATACCCAGAAAACCAAAGCTTACAAATGTTAAGCAAAACACACCCAAGACCACACACCTAGAAGATGGTAGTGTGTGACTCGATATGGGTCTCCCCAGTTGCTATGCTTGACCACATGCTTTCTGCTTTTAGGAATAACCCTAGATAGGCAACTGACAACAGCACTCTAAAAAACACTACAGATCTGAATATTGTCTCTCATGGATGGCACAGAACTCTGAGGTTTCTGCTATGCACTTAGCAGATTAACAGCTACTTTTAAAGAAAAATGATTACCTTCTTCTCTGGGATGCTGCTGGAAGAGGGGACAGTCCTCCTTCGGTGGGGAAGCATGCTAATGAGGTTCTTAAGATTGAACAGCGCAGCCCAGCCAGCGCTGCCTCCCCCACCCATTCTAAGCCCCATGGAACTCTCTCCAATTAACACCTCAGAAATCTGGTACTTCGGGCAGAGAGCGCAATCCTGAGCTGGTTAGCATCCAACTCTTGCCAAAGGCTCATTAAGACATCTGATAGCAGAGAAGATGACTTAATGTGCAGGTTAACCAGGCTAAGCTTTAGCCATATACTAAATTGGATCAACACAAAGCAACTTTTGTCCCCCACAGCAATTCAGCTTCTTGCAGTAACGCCTCCACACACTCAAGATTTATGCCCTCAGCTTTTAGAGAGAGTGGATGTAAGAAACATCCATTTAAACAATCATTTAGGGCCTTTTGTAAAAGAACAGTCAAAAGCACTGTCCATTATGTTATCCAGTGTCCCTGGAATGAAAAAGCACATACATGATAAATTCAGTGCCAAGAAAAAGTTTGTCTTTCTCAAAGAGTTTATGTTTTCTTTCTTCAGAGAAGTGCATAATCACGTCTCTTCAAATCTTCAGAGGCAAATTCAGCCACTAATTTATCCCAATCACTTTGTGATATGTACTCTTAGAATTTTTTTACCCCTTTTGATCTTGATTTTATTTTTATGTCGCCTGCTTTGTGCTTCATTTTGCAAGCAAACTTGAATCTTTTTCCCTTTCAAAGTAGGACATACATCCTAAGTAAGAGGCTTTTTTTTTTCACCTTTAAAAAAAAAATCCTCCCCATCCTAGAATCAGCCTGATTTGTCAGGCCTGCTCACAGTCCTGCCCTTATGCCTGCCCAGTTAACTCAAACAGACCCCAAGCAGCTGTAGCCACGTATGCACCTCAGCACACTGAGGTGGGGCCAAGGAGGACAAGGATGGCCTGGCTCCTAGGACTCTGCTCTGGCATCTCAGGAGCCAAGCTGATTCTCAAGGCCAAAGATGTTTCCACATAGATGAAAATGCTGAGAACATGGGCCATAAATTCGCTCCAGGCCACTCTAAAGATCTCTTTTGAAACAAAGTATTATCCACCAAGAGTGATTCTGTTTTCTAAAGATGGCTGTAGCATTTACCACACTACAGGTCCTTCTTCCCCGTAACTTTGTTGCCATTAAGGGAATATCTGGCTGGCTACACCGGTAAGGGGGTCTCTTCCATCTCTTTGAACTGATGTGACCTCTGGATGGTGCTGACTAGTAGAACACAGCAGAAACAACAAAGTACTGGTCTCAGGCACTGCCTTTAATCAGTTCAACAACTTCTTCTTCCTACCTCTTGGAAGGCAGCCACCATGTCAGAGTGTGACAACCCTTAAACTTTTCTGAGAGAAGCTCAAGCCCAAGATCAGGATGAAAGTCTACAAGAAAGCCACCTAGAAGGGATCCCTAACCCTAGATGTCCCTGCTGTCGCTATGTGCATTAGAGAAGAACTGAGTCTTTCCCTAATTCCTGATCCTAAGATTATAAGCAAAATACAAAGCAGTGGTTTTCAGATAGGGTAAAGAGACAGCAGCTGATTGGATTAAATTTTTAATACACATAAAGTTCCTAGCCCAGTGCCTGTCACACAGTAAGTTCTCGATAAATTGTGTAATTATTATTGTTGATCTGACAGGTGACAAAGGTGAATTTTATGTTCTACTCATATGGGGATCCAGCTTTCTTAAGAATGCTTCTGTGACATTACGCAGTCATACAACCTAAGGCGAACTTATATTTGGCAAGCCACCTACATTTCTGTTTTGTTTTGTTTTCTTTCTGGTCACTTCTCTGCTTCTTCACGAGCCCCCAGCTGTATCTGGCAGGGAGCGCATATGCACATATATACACATTCTGTTTCCAGAGACAACTGTTTAGGGTTGGGACAGGCACTTCAGCTTCTGGGCAGAAAATGTAGTGTGGAGATCCTGACTAAGTGTCTGCTACTGAACTCATGCCCGGCTCGGCTCCTGACAAGTGTCCAAGCAGCTGCAGGCTGTGAGTCATAGGCACAGGGAAGAGGGAGTAGAAGAAGAAAGGGGAAGAATGCAGTTGTTTTTATAACACCCTCCTGGTAGTTTGCTCATGTGCAATTATCTCTGAATACCCTACAACTTGAACATGACTATTTGCAATTCTGTTTCCCTATGCACATATTTTAACATTACCAATATCTATTGAGTACTGAGCCTGTGCAAAGCTTTGGGGCAGGTTCCGGGCTCTGTGTCCATTGCCTTTTCCAGTCAGGGAAAAGCACACTGCTGATTTTGATGACAATGGTGCTGGCACTCCACAGGAAAACAATGACAGGATCCTTAGGATAATAATGGAGCCTTTTCCACAACTGAGCCTCTTTATTTCTTCTCACTCTCTGGAGAACATAGCCACCAACAAATCCCTTCCAGTTAAAAGAACCCATTCCCTCCCAGAGCTCCCCTCCTGATGTCTGACAGTCCCTGAACCTCCCCCCGAGGCATGCTGGGATCAATACATGAATACTTCAAAGCAGCCCTCAAATTGGACTGCAGGCAGCACTTAAAAAAAAAAAAAAAATCCTCGAGCTGGGATTCAGAATTTGGAGGAGGAGGGAAGGGAAAGGAGAGCCAGCACGGGATTTGACAGTGCCACACAATGCACTGAGGATCAGAGCTGTGAGACAAATTCAGCTCTAGAGATGAAAAAATCTTTCGGTGCTGACAACATCTGTTTTATTTTGAAGGTTGCTAAGGAGAGCTCTAGCTGGGCCAACATTGTTCCACTTCAGTACTTCAGAGTGAGTCTCTTGCACAAGGTTCAGACGGCACGAATAAAAGCTCACCAGATAAACCTTGCTCTTTTTACTTCGCAGATATCAAAAGATCACTTTGCTAACAGGTATGACCAACACCCCGCCTAGTCTCGGCTGCAATTGGACTGCCCCTTTTGCTTTTGCTGCTTACTCTGATTACTCTTCTCCCTGCCCCCTCTGTCCCCACTCATCAAACCACCATCTTTGCCAAATAAAGGTTTATTAGGGACAAACAGACAGTAGAGGCACCACTAACCCAAGAGAATATTTTCATGCAGAGACAAGGAAGAGCTAAGTGGGAGCTGCATGTCATAGCAGGACGGAGTGTAGCATCAGAGCAGGAAATCGCTTCCTGGCCTTTAAAGATCTGTTTTGGCTCCTAATAACTGAAGCGACATCAAATGCCTGATTAGGCCCTAAGCACTTATGGAACAGTCGAGAGACCGTACTCAAAGCAGGAAAGGCCCCGAAAGGTGGACCCATCTCATCACGTCAGCGGGAAGTGAGGCTCTCCACAACCCACCCCTTCTAAATTTACCTGTGATTACAAGCCACTCACAGAAATCTGGAAAAGCTAGCATACACTTTACTCAGTAGGTAAATATGTAGGAAAAAAAAATGGAGAAAACAAGAGCTCCTGTGTATGACCTTTATACATGGCAGAAGTTGCTCTGAAATGAGTGAGTCTGCTTCTCACTGTTGGTGTTGTGCCTGGGCTGGGAGAGTGCCCAAGAGGAGCTCAGGGAAGCAGGAAGGTCTCTACATGTAACTGGCATCTGCAAATAAAATCATTTTGTGATTTTATGGCATTAGGTTAAAAAAAAAAAAAAAAA
>NW_022900945.1:47291839-47293571 GCF_012274545.1 Fukomys damarensis | reverse complement strand
AGAATTGTCTTTCTGCATTGGGCTTTGCAAAGCACCAGCTCCTGCCAGGAAGCACCTAGGAGTCTAGGGAAAGGAGAGGGAAAAGGGCAGTGCTAGTCCTCTAACAAAGATCCATTTCAAAGAGCCATTCGGCAGAGCAGGGACCCTGCAAATGTCCATAAGAAAAGGAAACTCCATCTTCTCACACGTGGGTACCGAGACAACTGAGGTCACATTATCGAAACATTTCCCCTCCCTGCAAGATTCTATTTTAAAATGTCATCTCCATCTTGGGATCTATCTGAGCTAAAGTACACTTGTCCCAGAACAAAGCACGTCTAAATACTGCACAATGCCTAGCACCCAGGCTCCTCCACATAGCTGGAGGACAGATTAAGCAGGAAAGCCAAGAGCCGTTTTTCAAACCACTCACCTAGCCACGTCACACCCACACTGGCTGGGGCAGACATGGCCTCTGCCACCTTGTGCCAGCTCCGGTTGTGTCCTGGTGTCCAGAGCGCCACATGGCAGAAATAGTAGCCAGAGTTTTCTTTGCTGACATCTCGAACCAGTAAGTGGTAGGAGCGGGCATCCACGTGACTCACAGCGATGTGCGGTGAGCTGTGTACCAGGGAGTCACGGTCTAGTCGCGCCAACACGTGGCGGGTGGGCAAGGTGCTGTCGGGCGTCCCACTGAAGAGCCACATCAGCTCGGGTCGGACATCATCCACACGGTCCGTGGTGATGTTGCAGGACAGGTCGAGCTCCTTTCCTTCAGCCACAGACACATTTCTGGCCACTGTTACTCGCAGAACTTGAAAATAAAAAGCAAATACATCTAAGTGCAGTGGATTATGTGTACCCCTTCCACCTTCATCTCCCGCCCTGTCTCCCTCCAGATCAGCTCCTTTTAAGTTCTCATTTGTGCCATTAAAATGTTAAAACTTTGTATATCCTTGTAGGTGTCTGAGAAACACTTCATGAATAAATTCACACTTCTTTTATTAAAAAAAGCAGGTAGCAAACACTTATATACACTTACTCTATAAGGTAGGCAGTGTTCTGAGTGCTTCATAAATGCTAATTTTCAAAATAATCCTATTAGGTAGGTGCTGCTATTATTCTCATTTTACTGATAAGGGAACTGAAGCAAAGAGAACTTAAGTAACCTGCCCCAGGTCGCACAGCTAATGTGTGAAATGTGACGCAGCTGGGATGGAAATCCAGCGTATGTCTCTAGGAATTCCGTTAACTGTTACACTACAGCTTGATAAGAAGTTTACTGAACAGACTAAACTTATACTTTTTTTTTCCATGTGCGAGGTAAAACTATGGTGACTTCATAAACATAATGTCAAGTTTGGGGCTGAGGAATGAAAGGCAGGAAGTGACGGTAAAACTACCTTCAGGACAAAAGCAAAAGCTTCTTGGCTAGGGATATAACTCAGTGGCAGACGACTTGACTAGAATGTGAAAGTTCCTGGGTTCAAACCCCAGGATAACAACAAAGAAAAGCAGAGAGGAGAGGAGAGGGGAGGAGAGGGGAGGAGAATGTCAAGTTTGGGGCTGAGGAATGAAAGGCAGGAAGTGACGGTAAAACTACCTTCAGGACAAAAGCAAAAGCTTCTTGGCTAGGGATATAACTCAGTGGCAGACGACTTGACTAGAATGTGAAAGTTCCTGGGTTCAAACCCCAGGATAACAACAAAGAAAAGCAGAGAGGAGAGGAGAGGGGAGGAGAGGGGAGGAGAGG
>NW_022900945.1:47288338-47291790 GCF_012274545.1 Fukomys damarensis | reverse complement strand
GGAGGGGAGGGGAGATCCTAAACAGACAGGGGAGCCGGGAAAGTGGAACCAATTTTCCTTATGAGTCAATTCTTTAAAATATAATATATTTAGAGTATCATTTATTTCATTAGATGTGCCTACCTAAATCATGAAACAACATTCTAAAGCCCAAACACAGTGACTTTTGGATTATCCACGTACTGCCCTCTCTCATTACTGTGGGTAATTAAATAGGAGATTATATTGAGATTAAGCACTGAAGTATTTGGTGTCTCAGACTCAAAGCAGGTCTGGTTTCAGCGTCCCCTGTCAAAGCTTTTTATGTGGAAACATTTTGCTCTACTCAGTGGGTTTTTAAAAATGAAGCTGAACATCTGTAATCTGAGTAGGAAAGCATACAACTTGTGATAATGCTCTGGGAACAATTACTTAGTTAATCAATAGCCAACATCTTGCAGGGGATTTAAGAGGAGGCACAGCCCTGGTCTAGCAGGAATCATCCGCCATCAACCACAATGAATCAGGAGGACGTCAGGTCTGTGAGGCACTGTCTAATACGCAGCTGTGGACTGCACGTATGGTGAAAATGGATTCTTAGGTTCTGGAAATATTGGTAGGAATATCTATTCAACTGTGTAGCTCACTATGTAATTTTCTTTGTACAAGTGGCTAAATATCTTGCCATTTCACTAACCACAGGCCTCAAACATTCTGGATTTGGGGGCTTAGCCCTGCGAGACAGGATGGAGCAGGGTGAAGGGAAAACAGAAGCAGCGTTGGGGCTGCTAATGCAAGAGCGGACTCAGACAAAGCCTGTGGTGAGGCAGACTTTCTCCCACATAATAGAAATGAACTCATAAAGTAGATACCTAGGTTTGTATCAGCCACTCCTAGGAAGAAAAGGGGTGAAATACGACCGCACAGGTCACACAGCTTTGCTGTGTCAGTGGTTGTGTATCATTTACGACAATAGGACAACCAAAGTATAGAAACAGTGCTGGAGGGTGCAGGTGCTGATGAGAAAAGAATGCCTGCAACCACCACCGTGCGAGGGTTCTTAACCTGGAGTCTCCAAAAGAATTTAGGGACCCTGTGAACACAGAAAATATTCCATCTGTATTTTTGTTAGCCTTCCTTCCCTAAAATACAGCTACTACTTCTCAGCATCTCCTTTCACATGGTAAAAGCATATTCCTGGAGTTCTGCCCCCAAAAGAAATCATAGGTATTTTCCCATCACATTACAGTTGCTGCAAATGCCTTGAAACATCATTTACATTCATTACTACCCAGAAATTACAGTAGTTGTTAGGGCTCCCATTGTGTCTTATTATTAATGTATTAATAAAGAAGGATAGTATTACTATGAAACAAATTTGTCTTAAAATATGTTGATAATTATTTCAATAGAATTGCTTCCCTGTGTCATCTCATATATTGCGCTTTATGAATTGAAACATTAATTCTGAGAAAGGATCTATGGGCTTCCAAAGAACATCAAAGAGGCCAATAGCACAAAAAAGACTGAATTCTCCCAGTCTCAGGTAAGAGCTAGGTATTATTACCTGCCTAATAGGCCTAGAGTGTTCTAGTCTTATAACTAGATATTACTATGGGCTTGTGGTGTGTTTGAAATAATAATTTTAAAAAATCCCACCTTTACAATCGAAATTCCTGTATAAAATGGTTCATTTGCTGTGATACTGGGAACGCTTAGCTCTCCCGCCTCACTGAAAGAGCTGTTTGATCAGCAAGCTAATCAGCAAGCTGGAGGTTCCATCGGGCATACATATTCTAGACAGATCTCTTCTGCTAAGGAAGGGGACCTGTGCGCACCTGAAAATTGACTTGCGGCCAGTGGAGCCCGCCATGAGCATGACGAACAGCTCCTCTCCTCGACAAAGCACTCATAAAGCTCAGTCCTGATTTTCACGTTCACTTCTACCAAACCTAGCTCCAGAGTAGAGATACAAACGCAGAGGTGAGGGCTCAGGACAGTGCTGCTAGCGGGGAAAAAACCCCCCCATGCAGTTTCCTAATTTCCTTCCCATATGGGGAACAAAGTGGCCACACAGACATACTCCTGCCTAGGAAATGAGTCCAGCCAACGTCTTCCCCACTTACAAAACAGGAGGCAGCAGGAATGACAGGCAAAGTACTCTGGGAAGACACTGGACTCTCAGAAAACCAAGTGTATCTCTCTGTCCCCAGCAATTACATTACTCTTCGCTGGTCTCTTCTCTGTCTCTGCCAAAGCTGAGAGCCCACAGGATCCGGAGAGCCCCAGCAACCTGACCCCAGATCCCAGCCCAGTGGGTTCTCCACTGATGCTTGTTGAACCGTGAGTCAGCGATGGCTTGTCATATTTGTTTTCATCGGTTTTTGTGTTTTCTACTTTCTTAATTCTGTAATTGGATGGGAGGGTTAAGTAAAAAGGCAAACTAACAGATGATAAAACAAAAGACTTCTTGTGCAGACCCCTTCCTGTATGTTGCTCAGGTATATATATTCCAGGATGCTACAGAACGCTCAGCCCTCAAGAGGCCCTCCTGATGGGAAGGCACACTTGGGGGAGCCCCCCTCCACAAAGCAGGCCTAGAAGATGCAAGCTAGGCCAGAGGTTTGGGGTGAGCCAGACACACAGTCCAAAAGTTGTGGGGAAAGGCAGATCCAGGGACTCAGGAAACACCAAACAAGATAAAGCTAACAGCCAGGAACGATGGTACATGCCTGTAATATAATCTCAGCCCTCAGAGGCTGAGGCAGGAGGATCCTAAGTTTGAGCCCACCTTATTGAGACCCCCATCTCAAAAAATAAAAAGGACTGGGTGCAAAGGCCCTGGGTTTAAGTACCACAAAAATAAATAAGAAAAAATAAATAAAATTTTTAAAATTTAAAAATAAACACCTAAGGCAACAAGTTTTGGGCAGATCCCCTG
Source organism: Fukomys damarensis (assembly GCF_012274545.1). Classification (NCBI taxonomy): domain Eukaryota; kingdom Metazoa; phylum Chordata; class Mammalia; order Rodentia; family Bathyergidae; genus Fukomys; species Fukomys damarensis. Next base: position 47,288,870 of record NW_022900945.1, on the reverse strand, counting down.
GAAATGCCCCCAGAGCACAGGCAGGACATCATTCTGAGAGGGACTGCTGTTCTCCATCTCTAAGAGACGGAGCTGCCTTTCTCTAACGCGTGTGCTCAGGAACTTGGGTCTAAGCTCAGATAAATGCAAATTCCGCCCAAAACTATAGGCATTCATCCCAAACAGAGGCACCCGCCCAAATTATCACCACTGACCTACTCCCTCCACTCCAAAGGGGCCTCACAGGTGAGACAATCCATCTTGTCAGAAAACATGGGGCTCCCTCGCCTAGATCCTTACACCGCCCGGGTCACGGCGTGAGACCCACGTGTAAGAAGACAGTTTCCGGAAGCTCACCTGTGGGCTGGATCACCACGGTGGCGGCCTCCACGGCCTTTTCCTGGATCTCTTGCCAGTAGCCCTGCTCGGCGATCCACTCGCTGACCACACAGCGGTAGGCGCCCTGGTCGGAGGATAGCGCGTGGGCCACCGAGAGGCGGTAGGCGTCGCTGCCCGCCGTGTCCAGGCGCACGTCCCCGCTGTGGTAGCGCTG
>NW_022900945.1:47254064-47287821 GCF_012274545.1 Fukomys damarensis | reverse complement strand
CAGAGAGCACAGTCAGTCGGATCATCCCACACCCCACTTGGCACTGGCGGGCCACCTGTCAGGATGCTGGCCTTGAGCCACGCCCGCAGCTGTCCCCGGAGACAGTAGCCGCCCCGTTTCCTGTTCTAATGCCCACATGGGCTCCTCTTCCCATTTGACCCATTTATAATCTCAATGTCTTTTCCAGCTTGAAAAAGAAACAACAAATGAGCAAAAAAGGAGAGAAGAAAAAGAAGGGAGAGGAGGGGGGAGGAGGAGGAAGAGGAAAGGCAAAATAAAAGCCCCCAGCTAGATAAAATGGAGTGTAGCGAATGAAAACTGCATCTCCTTGGGAGCTGGGCTCCGAGATGTGCTTTGTCACCCAGGGACAAGTTACTTGAACCCTCTGTGTCTCAGTTTCCCAAAAAGGGGACAACTGGAATCAACTGGAGAGTTCAACAAGTTAAAGAGCATCAGGAGAAAATGACTGTCAGACAGGCGTGGAGCAGAGAGCCCAGAGCCTGCGGATGAGGCAGCCTTTTAAGGCTAAAGCAACGCGACTGGCAGGGGCAAAGCACAGCAGGAGTTGCCTACGGAGAGCAAGCAGGCTGAGGGGAGGCCGCCCTGCGGTGGGACCTGGCCACCAGAAGGCAAAGGCTCAGCTGTGCGCTGCTAGCACCTACTGGGAGAAGCACTCTCAGAGTCTAGAAAAGGGCACTGGAGAGCAAGGGAGTATCAGCGAGACTATTTAGGAAGAGTCATGATAGGCAACAGATTTTGGCATGCTGGTGACCAGCGTTGGGCCTCTACCAATGGGCAGGGATTACCCATGATCTGGATAAGAGAATTCTCGAGCACCACAATTCATAGTCTCTTTGGGTTTTTTTCAGTTCCTCATTCAGAAATAATCCAGTGTCCTTGAGAAGGGTTTATTTTAAAACTGCTATACCCCAAAGACAGCCCTCCTCTTGTGGAATGAATATGATGACCTTCAAGTATGTACAGCAGCCTGCATGACTGGTTCTCAAGGCCAGTTCATTTCTCAGGCCGCGGAGGAACAGTTTCAATACCTGTGAAGCTAAGACCAGACAGACCCTGGACCCAGCCAGCATCTGCCAGAGGCTCCCCGGGCAGCCAGCCCATCTTCTCACTGTCCTGCGTCTGCGTTCCCGAGACTAAGAAAACCTCCCCTGCTTCTCCTGCCACCCTCTCGGCCCTCACGAGAATCACAGGGAGACAAGGGTGCATCCGACCTGATGCGGGGTGATATGCCACACTGTTTATTTCCACCGGAAGACTATCTTTTGGGATTTTTTTCCCCCTAAAAAACACCTTCAAGGGTTGGGGATTTAGCTCAGGGGTTCTGCTGCCCACCTCCCAAGCACAAGGTCCAGAGTTCGATCCCTGATACCAAAAACAAATAAACAAACAAACAAAAAAACACCTTCAAGATGTTCTATAGGGGTATGGAAGAGTAGATGTGGTATGTTAACACTGTTTTACCCCATATGACTCTCTAGTGGGGAGCAGTATTTGAGATATGGTAGTTTCTACCAAACATTTCAGTAGCAATGAATGCCTGGATCAACGTTCTCTTTTTATAGCTTCCTGTATATTTTTACTTTCCTGATTATTGTATACGTTTCTATGCAGATATAAATCATTTTTGGAATAAGGCAGAGCACACAAATGCATAAAAGTAAGAATGATAATAATGTTTCTATTTTGTCAGCCTCAAATTGGTTCATTCTTGCTCAGTTACTAATTAGCTGTGTGATTCGGGGCAAGTAATTAACCTACGCTCTTCTATTTTCACATGTGTAAACTGGGGAAATATTCTGCCCTATCTTCTTCACCTGGTTCACAGAACTGAATGTTTTAGTTAGTCTAAAAGGACAATGGGAAAAATAATACTCTGGGAGGCTGAGGCAGGAGGATCTTAAGTGCAAGCCCAGCCTGAGATCCTCTCTTTAAAAACAAAACAAAACAAAAAATCAAAAGGGCTGGGGATGTAGCTCAGTGAAGGCCTTGGGCTTCTTAATCCCCAGTAAAACACACACACACACACACACACACACACACACACAAGCAAGCAACAAAAACAAAACCCAAGACATTCCAGATACATAAGATGTTATTATTTGCATAGCTAGGCCAATAAGCTTAGCAGTGACCATGCTGTTCTCTCTCTACATATAACAACATTCTGCTTCAAACAGCACAAACAGGTCCCTGAATCATAAAGATCACAAAGAAAGATGAACTTCATAGCACCTGCTTCTCCCATAAACCAGAACATCTCTGTCATGACCGTCGCCTTCCTGCCACAAACGGTGGAAAGCTTGCTACGCACTGCTCTTGGGCCTGGCTCATGGTCATTCACCTGGCCTCATAGCTTTAAAGTAAATACTCTGGCACAGAGGAGGAAGACGGGTGTGGGACACACTCACGGCCACATGGCTGACAAGTGGCGGAGCCGGCACCCGAACTGAGCACAGGCAGCTTGGCTGAAGGGTGCAGGTCTCGGCCACCTCTGTGCCACCTCCAGCTTCCTAGGATGCTGGATGGGGGTTAGGGTTCCCGACAAAGTGACCCACAGTGATGGCAGAGGATGGTCTGGCCCAGCACGACGGCCCCTGTGAGGACAGTACCTTTAACCTGCACCGTGTCCTCGTAGTTGCCCTGGACAGTGGCATCTGTGCTGGGGGTGGAACACTTGTAGTGGCCTTGGTCCGAGGGCTGCACGTTCTTTATGTGCAGCTCCACAGCGTCGTTGCCGGTTCTCCTTAACAGGATCTCGCCCCTCAGCAGCCGCTCCTGGTACAGCTGGGCTGGGAAGCTGGCCTCCCAGGTGCTCGCCAGCTCCACGAAGCTGCTCCCCGAGGACGAGAAGCTCCAGTCGAAGTTCTGTTCACTGGGGCCATCGTAGTCGCTGACATTGCAGGGGATGACCAGCTCGGTCCCTACCACTCGGACAAGGGTCCCCGCGGGGACTCGCACCACACGCCCACGGCAGAGAGCTGCAACGACAGGAGATGAAAGGTAGGCCTTTAATCACAGAAGATGCTCCCAGTATGACTGGCAAACCCAAGGGTGCTCCTGCTCACAGGCCGGGGTGGAAATACGGCTTCGCAACTGCTGCGGAAGACGAGTCTCTGCAGAAGGAGGCCAGGGAGCCCCTGGAATCACGAACAAGCAACACCACCCTGAAACAAGCACCTCTCACACACCGGGGTCCTGGGATCCACAGGGAGAAAGATCAAGTTTTAAAAGTAGGCTGATCATAACCCTGAACAGCTTCATCCCTCTCATTACTATTTAACGTACCATTATCCCTCAGTGTGATGGAGAAGTGTTTTAGGTTCTGTGTGAAGGAAGACACAGCTAATCAAGTATTTACATTTCTGCCCACCCTATATCAACTCGCATCCCTAGAGACCATTCCCCGGGGCTCCCAAGACCTGATTTACAGTGACGGATGCCAATTTTTAAATCCTAGAGTGGCCTGCTGATAAAATGATTTAACTCTGTTATCTGACATTGCCTATAAATTAATTTTAAAATATGATGATTCTACCAAGTATTAATTTTCTATTTTCTGGCTCATTTCCTTCTCTCTACTTTTCACCCTGATCTAAATTCAGAATGAGGATGGGAAGTGCAAAGCGGGGAGAGTCTGGCGGTTGCTGGCATTGCTGAGAATGGCGGGCTGCTGGGAACAGATCTGGGGGAAAAGCCAAGGGTTAACTGGTGCTCCCTCCTGGAGAGTAGGTAACCCACGCAGACCTGGCAGCTGCCAGTCCTTGCAGAAGGCTGCCTTGCCATGCACTTCAGCCCAATTTTGTAAGGTATTTACTACCTGTGTTTAGCATTTCCACTCAGACTGAATAACCACACATGGCTCCTTGACATTCTGTGAACAGGTATCAAAATAAGGCACCCAGCAGAGAAAGCATGGCTCTGAAATCAAGGAGACCAGGTCTCCATCTCTTTTAGCTCTGTCTTCCTCAACTAAGACACAGGGCAAGATGGTACCATTGTGGTCAGGTAACAAAACGCTCAGCTGAAAGTCTGCCACATGATTAGGGCTCACTAAAACGAGACCTTCAATTTTTCATCATCAATTCTGTGGGCTGTACTGCATACTCCACCCAAAATCTGTATGTTGAAGTCCTAGCTTCCAGTACAGCAGAATGGGACCTTATCTGGGAGTAGGTTCTCTGTAGACGTAATTAGTGACCTGGAACGAGGTCGTACTGGATCCGGTGGGCCGCACCCAAGCTGACTGGCACCCTCAGGAGTAAGTCTGGACATAAGGGCATAAAGACTCCATGTGATGGGGAAGGCAGAGATCAGGGTGATACAGCCGCAAGCCACGGAACAGCAACAACCACCAGTAAGACACTGGAGAGCAGGGAGAAGCAGGGGCCAGATTCTCACCCGTGGCCCCCAGAAGGAACCTACTCTACCAATTCCTCGATCTTGGACTTCAGCTTTCATAACTGTGACAGAAGGAGTTCTGATTTAAGCCACAAGGTTTATGTACTTTGTTGTGGCAGTTTCCGTAAACTAATATACCACTGCTGCTGCTTTGCACAAGTTTAAACTCTGGGTTACCAGCCATTAGTGGGTTGTGAAATGCACTTATAGTGGTTGTGCCTTTTTAAAATGGAATTTTAAATGAACAGAAGTGATTAGAGTATACTGCATTTAGTAAGGGGTAAATATTGTTTTTTTCTACAGTGTTTTGTTAAGTAAGCAAAGTATGTCGGTACTAGATGATGTTGAAAACAGAGTATTAACAAAAGAAAAGTTGACGAACACTTTTTTAAAGCTATCTCTTTTTTTCCTCATCCATTATCATTTCCTTTGACAAGGGAAAAAGAAACTATGTAAGAGAAACAGTGATGTGAGGCAGCTAGGATTCTGAGAAAGGTGTGGCCGCTTTCCCCTCTCAGGCCAGCAGAGGCAGGTCCAGGCTGAACTTCTGTTCTAAGAAAAGCTGGTAAACCCTAAATTTCATCACTCACCTTAAAAAGAGAGTACAGCTTAAGGATGTAGCTGGTAGAATGCTTGTCTAGCATATACAAGGCCCTGGGTTCCATCCCCATCATTACATTAATTAAACAAAGTATTGCTGAGCATGAGGTTGCATGCCTGTACTCTCAGCTACTCAGAAGGCTGAGTCAGGAGGATCACTTGAGCCCAGTAATTTTTGGTTTTTTATACTGGGGATCAAACTCAAGACCTCGTAGTTGCCAGGCAGGCACTGTGCTACTGAGCTACTTCCCTGCCAATCCCAGGAGTTCAAAAACAGCCTAGGCAATGTAATGAGAGCATATCTCTTAAAAAATAAAAAAAAAGTTTTACACCCCACAAAGAATGGCTGCTATCAAGAAATCACACAATAACAAATGTTGGCGGGGTTGTGGGGAGAAAGGAACCCTCCTCCATTGTTGGTGGGAGTGCAGACTAGTGCAACCACTATGGAAATCAATATGGAGATACCTCAAAGAGCTTGGACTGGAGGTTCCATTTGACCCAGCCATCCCTCTGTTGGGTATCTTTCCAAGAGAACTAAAAGAATCATATCACAGAGAAGTATGTGCACCCATGTTTATAGCGGCACAGTTTGTAATAGCTAAATCTTGGAAACAACCTATTTGCCCATCCGTTGGAAACTGGATAAAGAAGATGTGGTTTTTCTATAAAATGGAATATTACTCAGCCATAAAGAGCGAGAGAATAGATTCATTCATAGGAAAATGGATACATATTGAAGATATACTCCTAAGTGAAATAAATAAGTCCCACATGTGTAAATACCAAATAGTTTCCCTGGTGTGAATATTCTGCAACAATGCATAAGATTCTAATAAGATTACTGACATTTAGAAATGGGAGGAAAGGAGCTAAAGGTGTAGGGAAGGTGTGATACGTAGGGGAAGAACAAAAAGGGAAAAGAAAAAAATGTGAGAGAATGAAAAGATGAAAATAAAGTGTTTGTAGATGGGGAGGGGAGGAGGGGGTGAAGGGAGGGCAGAGGTAAGGGGAAAAAAATGAGAATCAAGACTTGCCATGTAAAGGTACATGATCCCAACAATGAATGTAACTGTACTGTATCCCTAAATGTACCAATAAAGTCAATAAAAAAAAAAAAAAAAAAGTTTTAAAGTTAGTAACTCAGAAGAACAACAGGTCACTTATCTTCTGGCTAAGTGTGGTAGAACCAACTCCAGATACTGTTCAGGAAAACTCTGGAACATGCTACTTTCTCTCTAGGCGTCCGGGGGAAAACTCTGCTATCAAGGAGATACTGGTCATGCTGGTATGAGGTCATCACAGTGTGCAACTCAATGACTTTAGATGGCACCATGACCTCCATGCCTACGCTTCCCAAGGGGAACCCGCAGCAAGGGCCCCAGCTTCCTTAATTGTCCTCAGAGGGGCTCAACCTGCACCGCTGGTCCTGGGGCTGGGCTTTGGGGATAAGAGCAGGTGAGTCAGAATTCTGTTTGCTCAGAAGCAGCACACAGGCCGCACTCCTGACCAATGAAGCCATCTGAAGACCCAGATCAACACTGGGACCACAGAGGGGAAGAGAAGACACCCCAGGGACCTCGGTCCTGCCATGCCTACACGTCCACTGCACCCAAGCCTACACATCTTCCTTTTCCTGGATGTCTCAGCTCCTTGCAATTCCACTCACCTCCACTTATGTTTCATGAACTAATTTCTGTCACTGGCAACTCAAAAAGCATTGAAATAATGCATATTTCCACTCAGCAGGGGCCAACTCTCTGAAACCATCATCACCACAGCTCACAGAGAGAGTGGTTGTATTTTTACATTCAATTTTAATGACCATGAGAAAATTCTGAATCCTTTCTGGAGTCCTTGCAGAAGAAAGCATGGCCAGCTACCCTCAGAGGCAACTCAGCTTTGTGCCATCTACGAAATGGAGCCCACATTACCGCACCCTCTGTGGGCTGTGGGAAGGATTATTGGAGCCAGCACATTTGCAGGATGGTGACGGTGTCTGGTGCATGGCAAGGACTGGTGGTCATCTGCTAGGTGGCCAACTTGGGAATAGACTTTGCACTCATCTTTCACCTTGCTTCCTTGGCAGGGCTTACAAGGAAATTTCCAGATGTGTAAATCTTCTCTGTTCCTATCAGTTGTCAAGAAGTTGGCCCTCAGGGGCTTTGAGCGTGAGCCTGTTTCCTTGTGAGATTTCCATCCTGCTCCTGGTGATTGGCACTTTGGAAACTAATTCAGCTCCTTGTTTTAACTCTCAGTCCTTCTTCCACGTGGCTGCCAAAATCATCTTTTCCACATACCAATCCTAGGTCACTCCACTGATCAAATGTCTTCAATGGCTGCTTGTCACCTATAGGACAAGCCTGGCCCAAGCCACTATCCCCCAGCTGCATTACTGCAAGTGCTCCCTGTCTCCTGGCTCTCTACTCAATGCAAAGTGATCTTAAAATTTACTTATATCTTACTCTGTCCGAAATGCTCCAGGCATCCCTCCATTTTATACAGACAAATGCCAGAATTCTTAGGAGACTCCATAAGGCCTGGCTCTGTTTCTCCAACCTGACATCTGTTCCTCTCCCTTTACTGTATGCAGCTATGCTCTCCACCCAAGGTTTTCTTTTTTTTGGTACCGGGGAGATTGAACTCAGGTCCTTATGCTTGCAAGGCAGGCCACCGAACCACTGAGCTAAATCCCCAGCCCACCTCCAAGGTTTTATTGAATAAGCCACATCCACTCGAACCTCAGGGCCTTTGCACATTTCTTCCACCTACAGCACTCTCAGATAATCATTCTGCTGGTTCCTTTACCAGCTTCAGATCTTTATTCCAACGTTGCCTTCTTAGGATTTTCTGACTAACCCAAAATGGTATCTGCCTACTCTATTATCATTCCTGCTAAAATTTCCTCATACTACTTATCACTAACACGCTCTATGTGCACTTACTATTGTGTATTATCTGTCTTTTCCCTCTAGAATGTAAGTCCCGTATAAGCAGAGATCTTTGCATCTTTGTGTGTTTTGTTTACTGTTAAACGCTAGTGTCTTTCTTTTCTTTTTTTTTTGGAGACACAGTCTTGCCATGCAGCCCAGGCTGGCCTCAAACTCACAGCCATCCTTCTGCCCAGATAAATCCTTGTGTCTTGAACAGGACCCTGGTACACAGTGATTTTTCAATAACTATTTGCTGAATGAATGGATGAATAACCAATCACCTTCACTTTCTGGAAATGCCACGCGCTCTGGGACTCCATAGCCCCTGCTTCTGTGCCCGGAATGCTTTCCCAACAATCCTCAAGGACTGATTTCCAGCACCACCTCATCAAGGAAACCTTCCCCAAGCCCCTGGGATCGCTCAGGTACTTACTCATTCCTCCCTCCATGTTCCAACCCAACCTGCCAAAGTGCCTTTGACAATGGCTATGTTACAGTGCCGCTGGGAAAAATAAAGCAGATATGAACAGTTGCTTGAAGATCAAATTCTAATCTGAAAAGACATAAACCTGAGCAATGTCTTGCACGCAGAACTGGGTTTTCCCCTCATCTGTGCAAACTGAGATTTTTACATTTTGTAATAGAATTTCAACTTGCCATCAGCAATCTGGTATTTAGTAAGATTTCCTTTAATATTGTTAAATAACAGCAAATGATACTTAAAAATAAATATAACTTGTAAAAAATAAAGCATATGGTTCTTCTCAAATCAAAAAGAATATCTACATGGTTACACATTGCCAGTTTTGTCAAAATCTTTTGTAACAGCTGATAACTAAGGAAAAGGGAAAGGAAAATCTTCCTCTAGTATTCTAAGTTCTACCAGTGCTTCAAATTAAGAGCCCCAAACACATGTGCTACTGAACTGTGTTAGTGTGGTTCCTAACACAAATGCCTTTAATCTGGGTGTGGTGGTGTATGCCTTTAATTGCAGCGCTCTGTCAGCACATGTATATGTTCAGTCCCTGATACTGAAAAAAAAAAAAAAAAGATGGCTTCATTTGTTTTTAAGGGTCAATGTAAAAACTGTAATAAGAAAACCTTCTCTCAGCTTTAAAAGTACTATCGAACATATCTCATAAAATTTCATTAAAATGTACTGCCTGAAAAAATTCCTGTTGAGGGACAACTGCAAATTCTTTCCCCCATATAGGTAAATCAGTGGTAATCTCAATTACTAAGGGGCTCAATCTCCTGCTCTTGTGCCTCCATTAGATTGGACTCTGTTGCACAAGTCCGAGAACCTTCCAACATCCACTCTTACTACCTTGTAATTGCCATGTAATGCTTTTTCTCCCTAGCCCTACAAAACCCAAATCAAAACATCTAACATACTTGTCACTGCTAACTCCCTCTCTCTTTACTCCATCCCAACTTCCATGCTCTCCTACTGCCAATAAATATAACATCCATGTTTCTTTTTACCTTGGCTTCAAGGAAGATCAGTACTAAATAGGATGATCGATTATGAAAATCACTTATAGTTTAAATTTCTACATTCTCTACTGCCCTTGTACTTTTGACTTTTTACCTTAAGGTTCTCACTGCATGTGTATTTCATTGTAACTTGCCTCAGGAGAGGAATAAATAGGCATAAACTTCAAAAGACCAATAACTGAGATTTCTTCTTGCAGAATTTTGCTTTTTGCCATGATAAAAGTAGATTTTGTCAGACCAACTTGCCCTCAGATAACAACTACAGAAGACAGATAAAATATAGGAAAAAGCCAATTGGATGCACTGATGAAAAATCAAGATACATTCAGTAGAACCTTGGATTGTAAGTAACTTGTTCGTGAGTGTTTTGCAAGATGAGCAAATATTTCTAATAAATTTTAACTTGATAAACAAGCGATGTCTTGGAATACAAGTAGTACGTGAGGCCAAACATCACATGACCACGACTGAACCAATGGTCTTCCCCCTCTCCCTCTCTCTGCAGGATTATGAGTAAGTGTCTCCCAGTAGCCAGAGGTTATGGAGGAGTTCTTGTCTGCACAAGGGGAAGAAAACAAGGCAAGAAGTACTTTGTTTCAAATGAGATTAAGGAAATGTGTAAAATACAGGAAACTGTACAAATTTCATAGGAAAGCACCACCTGATGAGGCCGTAGCAGCATGAGTGATAAAACTGTTTAAAACAATGCAATGCTACATTTCACAAAATCCTCAAAAAGAGGCAAAGCAATTGTCATTGGATAGGTTCCTTGTTAAAGTTCCATAAAAAGAAAAAGAGTCCCCTGAGCCAATAGATAGCAGTGATTCTGTCAGTGATAGTGAAAGTCGTCCTAAACAATAACCCTCCTCTCTCTTGTCTCCCTCACACCAGTCATGAAAGTTTTCAAAGGTAAGTGCAGATTTATTTTTCTTTATTTATTGTATTTTCTTTATAATTTTGCATTATAGTATAGTATTATAATCATTTTTTCAGCTTTAATTGAGTTTATTGGTATATTATAATCATTTTTATATGAATATTTTTGGGTTGTAAAACAAAGCATCTGAGTTTCAATTTTGTGTGTGTGTGTGTGTGTGTGTGTGTGTGTGCGCCAGGGATCAAACTTGGGACCCTGCGCTTGCAAGGCAGGCAGTAGAACCACTGAGCTAAATCCCTGGCCCCCAATATTTCTTATTGCAAAATTTGCTTTGATATACAAGTGCTTTGGATTACAAGTATGTTTGTGGAACAAATTATGCTCATAGACCAAGGTTTTACTGTCATCAAGCTGTAAGGGCCAAGATCACTGAAACACAAGGAAGGAGGCCCAACAAAATCTATTGTTTTTTCTCTTGAGAAATACTTCTCACTAAAATATTTTAATGTTTTAAGCCAGGAACAAGTAGAAATTGGTAACTCAGAGTTTCCAGAACCCTGCAGGTCAAGCAAAAGGACAACTCTGAAGTTCAGGGACATTAAGAAAGTCAGAGTTTGAGGACCCAAGATCTTATGAAAAAAGCAACAGAGGAAAGCCAGACACTGTTATCATGAAAGATGCATTGAGGGGTGTGTGTGTGTGTGTGTGTGTGTGTGTGTGTGTGTGTAAGTGTGGGAGGTGGCTAAAAGACTATGCAGAAAATAAATACTAACAGAATGAAGGGTTAAAAAATGTTTTCATCCCAGTACTGGGAAAAAAACGTTTTTAACCATCTCACAGAATGGGAAAACAAAAATTGGAATTCTAAGTTTATAAATGAATGTGGACTGTAGTAAACAAGATTTTAGTGATAACCCTATAAAGGTTATGCCCTTGGAGTAAAAGCAAAGCTGAAAAGAAAACCTAGTTCTTACTAAGACAAATCTACTCTAAAAGCACCTCTATTTCTCACTGGCCTGTAGAGGTGAGGTTCTCTACACTACTGGCCTCCTAGGAAGAATTTAACATCATAAAGAAGCTCTACATCTTTTTTCAGTGTTCAACCACAACTTACCAGACTTTCAAGATAACAAAACCAGGAAAGAGCAGAAAATAGAAATAGATCTATGGGAATCCAAATGAACATTATAATAGCTATGACTTATGAAAGAAACAGAAAATCAAGACTTCACTTTCTAAATTGGAATCTATTAAAATAATCAAAGTGAAATTATACAACTAAAAAACCACATGATGTGAATTCACTAAATGACCCTGTTAGCAGATTAGATGAGACATAAAAGAATATAGTGTAAGTTACCCCAAACAAGGTCTGGGGTATGAAGAAAAGGATAAAAGATACAGAAAAGTCTATGAAATAAGTGAGACACAGTGAAAAGGTTGAAAATATATGCAATAGTGTCCTAAGAGAAAACAGAGAGGAAGAATAGAATAGAATGAGGCAGAATTAATTCTTGAAAAGATAATGGCTAAGATTTTAATTAAACAAAAGACAGCATGTTATGGAAGCAAGATGTGCTATTTGCCACAAGCAGGATAGATACGGGAAAACCTTAGCTAGGTACATCATAGTGAAACTCCCAAGAGGCAGAGACGGGAACAACAATACAACTGACAGCTGACTTGCAACAAAGATAGTGTTCATAAAAGCATAGAAAGCCATTTTTTAAATAAAATAAAATAAAATAAAATAACTGTCAGCCAGAGTTCTATATACAGAAAAATAGTCTTTAAAAGGACGGTAGGATAAATACACATTCCACCTATTCTCAACAAGGGAAAGAATAACACCAGAAAGAAATATTAAGTGGAGTTCTTCAAGTGAAGAGAAAATGGCTCAATTTTGGAATCTTGAAAAAATGTAAGAAGGCTAAAGGATAACAGAGAGGGTAACTATGTAGATAAATCTAATAAATGCTGATTATATAATATAATATTACTAATGCAGTTTGGAATTTAAAATATGACACTAACAGCATAGAAAGTGAGTGGAAGGGTGAATAAATTGGAGCTTAAATATGGACGATCTTTCCTTACCCTGAAAGTGATAAAAAGTCCATCAGTACACACAAATAAGTCAGTGATAGGTGTTCTAGTCTCTATGGCAACCACAAAAATGAAACGTGAGGTAACAAGTTAACACGAGAGGAAGAACAGTGTGAATACTTGATTAATAAAAGAACCAAAAATTTCAGCTAAAATCATATAAGCATTTCTCAAATATTTATATAGTAGTGTATTCAGTTTGACTTACTCTCAAATCTCCAAATCTGTTTCAACAAGAACACCAGGATTGAGTAAAAGGGGGAATAATAATACAATGTGTGTCTTATATGCCATGCACCAAATGAGGTGCTATTCACAAAGTTGTCTTAATTCAAAGAACACAACTCAACGTGGGCTAGGTCGGTTTGCCTTCAACTGTTTCTGTTGATTCTGAAGAGAAAGAAGAAATAGCTTGAAGCTTCCTATAAAATATTTCATATTCTCCAATAGCAATGTGAACCAGGTGGGTAGCAAACAAATGAGAACCTAAGAGAAGAAATCCTATATACTCTCAGTAGGAAGTAGGAAGATGAGAGAAAGAGAGAAAGGGATTAAAATAATTTCTGGTTTTTTCAACTTTTTTTCTGATGTACTACCATCTTTATTAGAGGTGATATCAACTCTAATTTCACACATATTCATACTGAAAAATAAAAGGTGAAGAGAAATGTATTCCAAAGTCCTAAAGGGATGAGTTTTAGAAGCCCTGCTTCTCTGACTTCTCAGCAGTAGGCGGTTAACAACCGAGTTCATTGATTCCAGTTTACCATTTCCCTACCTTTAGAATACTCAAGGAAGTAATTAAATGCCTTCACTTTTCTTCTATCATGTAGAATAGATGAGGTTCAGCAAGGAAAAGTCAGGCAAGTTTTTCAAGGTAAACAACCGCTCACACAATGTTTACTTCAGTAAGTGCTATTGGCAACCTCATGAGGAATCATTAAGAGAGACAAGGCAATAAAGACTCAACTTTATTTATCTACCTCGTTCCACCTCCTCCTGAGATCCACGGGAAATAATTTTACATCTCAGGTTATCATCAACATTATTCTACATCAAGACCTGCAGAGTACCATATATCTGCAAAGGAGTCTTGAAACTGTTTCTATTATTGCTCAAATTTTATCATCTCACGGGGCTGCCTAGAAGCAAACAATCTGACTTTCCAATCTGTACCATTTGTGAGATAAATATCAGTGGTTATTGAATACAGTGTACAGGCAGGGCTGAGACAATGAAACCAAAGAGCTTATGGTATTTCAGTTTGTTTTGTAAGAGGATGTTTAAATCCCTCTTCCCGAGTCCTTCCGAGGTCTTTAAGAGAGACTGGCGGCGATGGATTTCCATACGGAGTTCCTAGCATCCGCCTGAGGTGGAAATGAATACAAGAGAAAGTCAGACTTCTAATCCCTCACGGGGCCTCCTTCACTGGAGTACCTGGCTCAACAAATGAAAAACCTTTGTCTCTTCAAAATCTGCCCCGAGAGGTCCAGCAGGGAGGGATCACGCTAACTTTCACCTAGACAGTCCCTACCTAAGTGATGAAAATGGGCTACGTACACATTAAATAAGTCACAGCCAGCAGAGACTGCAAAGTGAAGTCACACACGGCCACGCTTCGAACTCTCATCCAAAAGCCAATAAGGTTCTACAACAGCAGCCCTTGCAATTACTTTTTAAAGTTTAGCTGAGACCTTGCTGTGATACACTAGATAGACACAAGATAATCACACTCATTCGGGAAACAACTCCTGAGCCCCTGGGCTAGGTGACCAGTGAGAAGGAAGGTAAGTCAGCCCTACAATCTTCTTGGAAGGCACATGGGGTACGCCATGAGTGACAAGATGTACAAGGAAATTACAATACAGGTAACTAAAGAAAAATGCTAACAAGTGCCATGGTGTTCGGAGCAAAGGGAGGGCTTCCCCATCCAAAGGGACTAGTGAGGGCTCCTTGCAGTGTTATTATTTGAACTGGACCTCTGCAAACTGGATGGGTGGGGAGGAAGGAGAGTAGGCAAATGGAGTAACATGAGCAAAGACGTCGACCGGAGACACATGGCCACGTGTAAAGCACAATTAGGAGCAGAGAGGTTAAACCAGCGAATCAAGAGTAGGCACTGAGGCCCAGAGATCCTCTACCAGATGACTGAGGTAATAAGGATCAAAATCAGTACAACATCAGGGAGCTGGGGATTTAGCTCACTGGCACTGTCTCTGGCTTGTAACTGCAAGGTTCTGAGTTCGATCCCCAGGACACGCATCCTGCTCCCCAAAAACAGTGCAACATCAGAACAGAAAGGCAACAACTCAGAGTTGCACTTGAGGAAGGATGAGCAGGCAGACTTGTGAGGTCAGAGAGAAGTAAAGGGGAGGTAAGAGCTGGTGAATATTGTTCTCTAAGGGTTAGACAGTGGAGAAAAATCGTCAATGAGATTTGGACAAGTCGAAGTGTCCAGTGGACACTTGGTGTGGAAACCCCATGCACGGAGGGGGAGGTTGCCAAAAGGTGTGTTCGAAGGTGAAGATGTGGAAGCCAACGATGGGTCACCAAGACACAAAGAGCAGAGAAGCAAAGGGACAAAACCAGAGCAAACGCTGATATTTAAGATATAAGTAGAAGAAAAAGAGTTAGCAAAGGAAAACGGCAAGGGATAGCAGCCAGTTAAGAAGAGACCCAGAAAAGGCTTGTGTCCTAGCAACCAAGGGAGGCAAGAGCTTCAAGGAGAAGGGGCGGGAGTAACACCACCTGCTTTCCCTGTGGACACGCCCATCTACCTGCTCCTGCAGACTGCAGGCTCCACCAAGCCAATGCTGTTTCCTACTCTCATCTGCATCCTGCACAATACCAAGCCCAGAGCAAACTCCTTTTATATGCTTCTGTGCGAAAGAAATGAACGGTTACACTAGACACGCAGAAAAGTTAAGGCAGATGGTTGTCAAAAGATAAGTGGTTGTGCTGGGGATTTAGCTCAGTGGCACTGCGACTGCCTCACAAGTGCACGGCCCTGAGTTGGATTCCTGGTACCAAAATAAATAAATAAAGTGATTGTACCCAGGAAAGATAATACAGTGTTGGGAAGTAGTACAGCGTAGACAGTATAGTGCAGGGGAAAGAGGGTCCCACCATGAAAAAGACTCAGAAGCCAGCAAGAAGAAAGGGCAGGCTGGGCGTGGTAGTGTACGCCTGTAATCCCAGCACTCGGGAGGCTGAGGCAGGAGGATCGCGGTGCGTTCGAGACCAGCCTGGGCTACACATGAGTTCCAGGTCAGTCTCAACTACATAGTGAGACCCTGTCTGAAAAAAAAAAAGGAAGAGAGGGCAGATCTCCGTGGGAGGCTCACCCTTGAAAGTCAGCCAGTCAGTCCCTCTGAGAAGCTTCTGGGCCCAAGGAACACAGAACCAACAGTCCTTGCTTACCGGAAGCTTGCATTCTAGTATGAAGAGAATGAGGTACCAGTGATAAACTCTATCAAGTTAAAACACAAAAGTATGGTAGTGACTGGGTGGTGAAGGGTGCTCAGGAAAAGCCTCTTTAAGAGTAAAGTGTGAGTTCTAAACAGACAGTGGTTGAAGCACAAGGGCAAGACTGATCCAGAGAGAGATCAGCAAATACACAAGAGGTGATCAAACTATACGGTGAGTGTTTAAGGAAAAAAATATTACAGTAAAAGACACATTCCTATTAACCCTCCCTCAAAATACTCCTCTCACTTTGAACCCCTTTATCCGGGCACTGTCTGAAGCGGTTCCGGAAGTCCTCAGGAGTGTCTTTATTAGGTATGATCAAAACCAAGATGAGTGCTGCTGCCAAGGGCCATCCAACAGAAAGACAGGCCTGCACAGACACCACAGCGCGTCTTCATCCAACTCACGCGCCACATCTGGGAGGGCGTGACTTCCGGTTCTCCCCCACAGTCAAAGTGACCCTAAGAAGTAAACAATTTGAACTGCTTCCGGACACTGAGGCACCCGCAGCAACATAACTAGAGACACTCATGAAAGAGGACCTCCAGAACTGCTTCAGATGTGGCAGGAATGATGGGCTGCATGGGTTCAAAGTGAGGACGGTTATTTTGAGGGGGATTAATGGCAATGTGTCTTTAACTACAATAACTTTTTCAAAGTTTAAACATTCACCATATTTTTCATCATACTTCATAAAATTTCTATGATGATCAAGTTTGATGAGCACAAGGGATAGAAGGAGAAAGGATCAGGGTGACTGGACTAAAATGAATAAGAGCATAGGGACTTTGGATTCTGCTTGAAATAGAGTATATAAACTAGGAAACAAAGCTAGGAGTGGAGGCACAAGCCTGTATATCCAGCACTCGGGATGCTGAGGCAGGACGATCGCTGTGAATATGAGGCCAGCCTTGACTACACAGTGAGTTCAGTGTTAGCCTGCACTCCAAAGCAAGACGAAGTCTCAAAATAGAACAAACAAACAAAAAAATATTAACAACAAAAAACAACCCTAGGAAATAAGACAGCTTTATTTGTAGGAAGTTCAGCCTGCTTGCTGCGTAGAAGAGGGAAAACAGTGGGGCCAATTTGGAAGCAAGATCATCAGTACAGAGGAAGGTACAGTAACCACGGAAATGATGAGGGACACCCAGCCCCAGACAGAGGAGGTGGGGATGCTCTGGAATGGCCAGCTTCAAGACGCATTTTGTATATCTTGCATTTAAGTGAAAGGTCCAGAGTAGGAGGAAGAAAGGAATCAGAGATGAGCCATGCTTCTGGCTTGAGTATCTGGGTGCCTGCTGATGCACATGGAGAGACAGCAAAGTAACTGGAGGAATCAAATGTATATTAGGCAAAGCCAGAGTTCTTTTCTGCCATTTAAACCCGAGATCCCTATTCGATACCAAGTTGGCAGCTGAATTATAAGTCTGAGTTTGAGGAAGGTCCACAAAGGAAAAATTCATGGCAGTCATTGGCACAGATGGCATGTCAGGTTGCATGGAGTCAAAGGGACAGAGTATTGGAAGATAAAAGGAGCCAAAGACCAAAGAAAAGGATGGGTAAAAATACAGAAACATCTTGAGGCAGTGAGATGGAGGGATCCTTAACTGGACTCTCAGTAAAGTAGCAGAAGAGAGCTTAGATGCGGAAGATCACGGAAAACTTACAGCATAAGGATCAGAGGAAGATGACAGGAAACCATTACAGAGCCTGGGATTTAGCTCAGTGGTACCGCACCTGCCTGGCAAGCACAAGGTCCTGAGTTCGATCCCCAGTACAAAAAAAAAAAAAAAGAAAACCACCAAGGTGGAAACCATCACAAAAGGAACACAAAGGAAGCCTGGCCTGCAGTAAAGATGCCATGAGTGCCAGAAATTCAGGAAGGCAGGCTTCAAGGTTTTCCCCAGCAACACTGCAATGCTAAAGGCTTACAGGCCATGGTTGGTGTGATTACTGAGATACCACATGAGAACTGGCAAGGAATCATGGCCGAGTCCTAGGATGCTCACAAGCTCACTAGTGAATGATAATCACCAGGGTCTAGGAGCCAGGTGAAGTAAGGATGGCTGAGAGAAAAAGGGAGAGTTCAGGATCAGAGGGCTTACAACAGCAGAAGAGCAGAAGACGGGGCAGACACGAGGGGATCTGAAGAGGTCGCGGTGGTGGAGGGAAACCCTACAATGGGCAGTCAAACAGGTGAAAGAACTGTGAATGACAGCAAGGTCCTGGTGTGGCCATGACATCTCACGGCCTGCTCTTTTTCCCTGGTGTTCAGATTACCACAGAAGGCCCTCTATGTCCCTGCCAGCCTGGACCTGGCCATCGAGATGGGCAGTAGGACGGAGACAGGCTGCAGGGCTGAAGAGAAGGCGCCCAGAGAATTAAGCCTTGCTCTCCGCAACATTAACACCACAGTTTCTGGCTGTACTGTTACCTGCAGTTGTTTATACCAAGAAATCTTCTTCTAGCCTTCGCACATTTCCTGGCTAAACAAGAGAGGAAAGAGGCAATAGGAACGATACTTCACAATCCCTCAAAACTGCTGGAATCTTTGCAGTCAATGAAACCTTGCTTAGCTTCTCCGGCCAAGATAACAACGCTGTGTCAAGGCAGACAGACAGGCAGGGCCACCAGCAGCTAATGAACAAAACTTGAAGTCTAGATCAAAGGCTAGATCAAAGGCTTGGCGTAAGCGCATGCCTATAATCCCAACTACTTGGGAGGCTGACGCAGGAAGACCCCAGGTTCAAAGAGACTTAGCAAGATACTGCCTCAAAATAAAAAAGGCTCAGTGATAGAGTACCTGTCTAGTCAACTCCATTCAACCCTAGTTCAATCCCCAGTACACGCACGCACGCACACACACACACACACACTGACTGGATCATTACCTAAATGACCTTCTCACCAGTGAAGTGCTACACCATATAACCACAGAGGCAGAGTGGCCAGCAGCACCAATCTGCCCCTGCCCTTTCTGCTCCTGTCTCTTCCTAAATGCTACTCTCGTGAACCAACACAACCCTAAGACCATCGGATGCCTGGCTGCAAAGCACACATTATGCACCAAGGCCTTTACCCTTCCTCATACCTCTACAGCAGCCCTACCTTTGATGCCTCCTCTGTCTGGTTTCCAGATTCTTCTGTAAGCCTCCGTCTGCCCACTCACCCTTACTTTAGGAGGGCCTATCAGTGACTTTCCCCTCATCTACCAACTCCCCTTTCCAGACCTTCACTTTTTCCAGCTCAAGTCTAATTCCTCTAATAGATGACTAATCCATAATATTTATAATGCCTCTCCCTGATGGAACCCCAACTAGTACAGTAAAACAAGTATTAAGCAGACAGCTATGCCCTGAAGGACTCAGTAATTGATAAAAACCCACCTTACATTTATAGCATTGCTTTACAGTGTGCAAATCCTGGCCACATGGCTTAATACTCAACATTGACAGGATTAAATAAGGAAACTGAGGTTCTGAGAAGTTATGTGACCAAATGATAATAATAAAAAGAAAAGATGCGAAAACCACTTCGAGGCAATCTGTACCGATGAGTAACCAAAATAACCCGATAAACATGAAACGATTTAAACAACTCTCGGCCCAAGGACCACAGACACAAAAAGATGAGACATAGTCAATCCACAAGGATTAATTTAGAGCATTCTAAAAAATCAACAGCTGCCAGAGGCCCGAGCACCGCCCAAGCCCTCACCAGCAGCCACTTTTAATCCTCACAATACACAAACTGGCCAATGACATCTGGCAAGAGCTATGTGAACGCGGGCCCTCTTTTGAGCCTCTAGTTTAATGAGGATGGGGGATTCGTGCTGAACTTCAGTGTGCACATGGACATGAAAGGCACCTGAGATAAATGCTGACGAAATGCTCTCCTTTTCCCTACCTTGGGCTGGACTGCCCTGTCTCTCCGCCTTTCTGTTGCTGGTTCCTATGCCCATTTTCTACTCTTCCTTTCGCCTGTCCATCCCCCTACTCCAACCATACCTGAAGCCTATCTTTGACCCTGACAGACTTCAGAAGATTTCGGGGGCAGTGTCTATGCCCAGCTTTCCCAGTGAAGTTCAGTAAACAGGAGAATGAGATAGTCTGGCGTGCAAGGACTTGAAGAGCAAAAAGGCTCTCGGTTCACATGTCCTCTAAGGAGAAAGACTAACTGCATCCATTCAGAGGAATGAAAACGGCTCCATTGCACTGATCTTCACTGCGGGCCTACTGTGTGGGGAAACTCATCATCCCCGGACGATGATGAGCCAACTCTCAGCCAAGTGGCAGACTTGAGGACCATGGGGCAGTGGCAGCCTCCTAGCAGAGCCAGAGGGAGAGGAGTCATCGCTGAAGATGAAAACCCTTTAAAACATCCAGTATATAAGACAAGGAAGAATCTGGAGCATCTTAGGGAAGGCACAGCTAGGAAAAAATAGGTCATTTCAACTACAGTATCATGTTCAGATCCTTCAGGCAACGCACGAGGCTCTTCACAGCCACATGGCATATTCTCCAGCCTCCACAAAGATCCTACAGCTCAACCTTCCATTCCAGCTGCAAAAAACATGCAAAAAGCATTCATTAAAAACTAGCATGATCTTATAATTTGGTATATCTCTCTCCCTGCTCTCTTCCCTCTGCTTAAAACAAACCACCTGCTCCTTCTCTGCCAGGCAAAAACTTACCGATCTTCCAGACCTCATGAACTCAAATGAGTCCACCTTGCTGAAGCCGTTCCGAGCCATTCTGAGCCATTCTGGTCTTTGTCCAGCCTCAGCCTCCAGCCCAGGCTGAGCTCCAAAGGTGCCCACACAGGGCTGCCTGTCTCCTCCCTAGCTGCACAGTGAGACACAGACGTCTCCATGCTGTCCCGCCATCCTCATCCCAGCTACAGATCCGGTGCGCTCCTATCTCAATCAGTGTCTCAAATGTACCATCAGAACTGACTTTTGGGTCATCATCCAGGTGGGTTAACTGGAATTACTTCTCTCGTTAATTTCGGAAACAGCCTGTTAATAATACATTTTCAGAAAAGCCTTTGCCAAGCCCATCACAGGAAGTGAAGTGCATATGTTTGGAGCATTTCTGCCCCATGCCACAATCAGGAGACCAGTTCTTAGCACATGAGGAAAAGACACAATCTCAGTATTTCAAACTCCAAATTTAACCACATTAATTTTATTAACAGTTCTTTCAGGGGCTTATACAAGCCAACTATGTGGGTGCCCTGGACCATACAAAAGCTTTCCAATCTAGATATGGAACTAAAATCTTTGAGATTGCATGTACACATAGAGAAGACAAAGGTTGAGACACAAACAGATACAAAGGAAACTCCTAGTTGTATTACCTTTTAACTCACAGCTTTTTTTTTTTTTTTTTTTTTTTTTTTTTTTTTCACCACAACTCTCAGATGTTTGTTGCCACTTCTTGTGCCTCCACATCTGAATTGGCAGATTCAGGACTGAGGAGCTGCATCTGGTCTTTATGTGCCTTCCTGGCACAGGCCAGAGGATAAACACTGGCTGGGAACTAGACAGGCAGCGAGAAAAGAAGAGGCCCGTGGTAGAGGTGCAGCACCACGGCCCTGCCCCGGGACGTGGCTGAGCTGGCTGCTTGCAGAACAGTGATGACAAGCAGAAGGTCTGCGGTCTGGACCAATCCAGCCACAAGGCCCTCGAAACAAGTCTGGGACTACAGAAGTCCGATTCCCTACATGGACAATGTCAGGGTAAAGCCCAGGAAGGGAGCAGACGCCACAAAGGGAGGAAGGCGTGGAAGGAGTAAAGAAACAATAACGAGAACCCATGGGTCGCCTGACTTACATACAAGCTGCCAAGGGAAAAACTGAGAAAAGGCACAAGAAGAATGAAAACTCTCTTTCCCTGTCTCTCTCTCTCTCTGGTGCTGGGACTCTCATTCCTTTTATTTCACATGTGGATTCCATTTTCTCCAACTCTACAATACAAACTTTTGTCTTGGAAATGAAATTTTAAGCAAGTCTTCATGAAATATTTGGTAATAACAACAAAAAAAATAAGCATAAACACAAAAGATGGTAAGGACCCACTCACAACTTCTTTCCCATTTGAGTCATGGTGCACCCACAATTCCACATATGTATTTCATGTATGTACTGTATATATGTTCTATGCGATCTTGTATGTGTAGCATATAATATGTATCTTTCTCACAGATGGTTTCTAAATACAAATTAATCCGGTCTTTAAAAGATTCAAGTTCCTTCATACCAGGATAAGCAGAAACAGACACATTCCTTTTAGTCTTGTGGGGCGAGAAAGACACTCATGCTATGAAACAGGTCATCACAAACCAACGGCTGGCCTCCAAAGAACCCGTGATGAAGATCTGACATGCGTGGCCTGGGCAGCAGCATTCCTGGCTCCAAATATGTCCTCATCTCTCTGGAGAACAGGGCTTTCAGCAGAAATTCAAAGACTCAAACAACCAGAAGGAATGGCAGGACAAGTACGTAAACTAACGAAAGGCAATGTGTGCGTATATTTAATAGGCATTTTTAAAGGCAAAGAGTGCCTGAGAAAACTTCCAGAGAAGTCACTAAAGCTTGATTATGGGTTCAGTTTTCACACGTTTTAAGGCCCTATGGATAACACACTGGACAGCACGCGGAGCTAGGCTAATCACTCATGTCTTAGGACTCGGCTTGTGTCGGCCTGATGCTAATACCTTTGTGGGTGAGGTGGAAATTAATTCAAGGCTGGCATGTGGGATCCCTGGAGGCCCTTTGGGCAGTATGTACCTCTGCGCTGCCTTGGTGACATTCCAGAGTGCTAACGGTGGTACCATCCCCACTTACTATGTGCCAGGTAGCATACTAAGCTTTCTGGGACTCATACTGATATTGAGGATGAAATTTGTTTGTGGGATAAATGGTTATTAGAGTGGGGCTCCAATGAATAAAGCACACAATAGTATGAACCTTGTTTCCGTGGAAAACGAACTGAAATTCTCCATCCTTCCTCTGAAATATATCTGTGTCTCTTATCAGATGAGAGTCCTTTGAAGAAATGCTCTGATAAACCACCTAAGGGAAACATCAGTAATTGTTTTGTGAGCTGTATTCCTTGTAAGAAACAACCAAAAATAGGATTACGGCTTGACTTATCACCTTAATTTAGCCGGCTTGCTTCCTGTAAGCCCCGGCAGACCTCACCAGCCACGTGTGTGCGGCTCTGAGCTGCTCCGTGGGCGCTGACAATGCTGCCAACACCTTTCAGGGTGACTTGGCTCGTTTTCTCCCTTTCCACCAGCTCCCCTCCCTGAATTTAATACCCATATCCCCTGCGGTGTCTCTTACTTTTCCAGTTTAAGTCAAGCTAATCCCCAAATGGAGTGTGGACCTGGACACATGCTTCTACTTCTGCCTTTCAGAAGGGACTGCACTGGTCATTTTCATACCTCAGATGCCTTTCTGCTCCTGGCTCTCTACTCTCCAGCCCACCTGCTCCGTGGAGTTCTTCCATAATAGCAGCCCCTGGCCTCAGTGTTATCCCTGTAATTCTGACAGCCCCATCTGCTTGGTGATCTACTAACTCATTCACTCTTAGGAAATACCCATGCACGATGCATCCTCCCACTGAGTTCCATTTCTACTTTGGACTCCATTTCCTAATTCCTCTGTAATCTCCCATGGTACCAGAAACATGGTAAATATTCCTCCCAAATGCTGCTGAAGGGCTAAAAATAAGAACATGAGAGAAAGGAGGAAGGTCTTGTATTACAGCATGACAGACACAAATTGTTTCTCCCTCAAGGGTCACAACCGTGTCCACTTTGACTAATATAACTAAGTCTCCTCCATGCACCATCCTCTGGGTTAAACATTAAGGTCTTAATTTGGAATATATTGAATGGATTTCTCAACCAAAGATGATGGACTGTAATGTCTTCTAATAAATAAGAAAACATTTGGATGTGCCAACTTTTAGAAAATGGAAAAATGAATAGCTGTGCCAAAATGTTTTCTTTCTTTTTTGTTATTTTTTTTTTCTTTAACTCCTCTCAGCAATATAAGCAAACTGGCAGCTCCCTGGAGAGACACCAAGACAGCCAAATGCTGTTCCTGATACAGGGGCCACACGCTGATAAAACACTAACCTGCCCAGTCACCGCTACAATAACACAAGATAACAAGATAGCCAAGACCAGCAGCAGAGAATCACTGAGCTTAGCGGCACCAATAGCAGCACCTTAAAGTAGCCAGGGAGAGCTGGATAGCACCTGAGATGCAGCAAGGACTGAGGTCAGAGACACAAGTTCTTGTCAACAACATGCGGGTTTTCTAGAATGTATCCTTCCAGTTGGGATTGTATCCAGCATCATTTTGAACTTTCCCCTTTCGGGCCAAGAGAAAAGGAAGAGTCCCCCAAACGCTAGGTCACATATTGACGGCAGATGTCAGAATTTCAACTATCCTGAAGGGCAGTTCAGGATTGTGTAAACTTCAAAGCAGTGTCAATATGCAGGCACAGAAAAAGATATCTGTCTCTTCTTACTATGGTCTGGCGTGTGCTAGGAAAAGGAAAATGTGCAGGAGAACTATCAGCCAGGCTTTTCCCTAGATTTAAAGGCTAAAGGTAGAAGAAAACACAAGTCACGGTTCTGAGGACTGAAATGTGACTATTGAACCCTACCTTCCTCGTGGCTGATACCCTCAATCAGAACTTGTGGGGAAAAAAATTAGTAGTAGTAAAAATAGCCTGTTATCTAGAAATGCTTTACTGCTTTCTGTTTCTTTCCCCCAAGTTTGTCTGAAAACCCAGTTAGCCTGTTGGTAGGGACACCTCATACCCTAGGCAACTTTGGAGAAAGAGCCCCAGCTTCACAGCACAGGACACGGGCAGGGTGGAGGAAGGTGTTGCTGATACAAGGACTGACTAACAGACAGACAGCAGAGGCCTGGCCAGCCCTGTGGTGGGGAGGTGCCAGGCAGGTGAGAGACAGACACAGGCTGCAGCCTTGAGGGCAGCAGAAGATGGGCAAGGAGCCAGGGGAGCCAGCATCAACCAAAAGGCCATATGGCCAGCAGCGGGGGTTAGCAAAGCTCAAAGGATCCTGGAGATAGGAGGGGAGATCTTCGGGATCCACTAAGCTAATCTCTGTGTTACAGGGGCCAAGAGCTACTCAGCAATTTGTTCAAGGGCACAAATTCCACTAGTGAGTGGAAGAACTAGGGTCATAATCCAAGCTTTGTGTCCTTTAAGACATGGAAATAAGCCAGGTATGGCGGTGCACAGCAGTAATCCCAGCAACCTGGGAGACGAAGGCAGGAAGATTAGGAGTTTGAAGCCAGCCTGGGCAACTTAGTGAGATTGTGTCAATCAGTCAATCAACCCATCAGGGCTGAGGATGATGTAGCTCAGTGGTATAGAGACCCTGAATTCAATTTCCAGTCACACACACACACACACACACACACACACACACACCTACCCCACCCAGGAATGCAAGTGTTATCACAGTTTAACTAACTGTATGAACTTTTCAATTACCCATCTTCAGAGATACATTTTGACTAACAGAGAAGGGAAGGACTGGAGCTAGGCTACCTGGGTTTGAGTCCCAGTGGTTCTACCACTTAAAAGTGTGACCTTGAGCGAGTTACTTCACTGCCTCAGTCTGTCAAGCAGGGGTAATAAGTGCACTTACCTCATAGAGTTTTCAAGCCTACTAATATATAGGAAATGCACTGTGTGGCCCAAGAATAAATGGTATGGAACAGGTAAGAAGGAATTTCCTGGGGAAGTAATCATTTTAGTAGTAGCTCCTTTCAATATACCTGCTCCCAGCCTCCAATTCCTCTTAGTCCTACATTTATTGCCTTTTCCCTACGATACCTGGGACTGAGGCTCCTAAAAGGCACCCTGTTGTCTGCTAATCCACTTGGGCCCAATCCAGTATGATATTGGACTCAGATTGGCTAGAAAAGCAGCACAGCCTCCAGGTAAGTGCTTATTTAACTGTGGCCTCCCTACCTATCACGCCTTAGAGATCTACTTCCAGGAGCCTCAAGTCAGAAGTTCTCTCTCACCTCCTATCTTCCCATCACGCACTCCCTTGCAGCTCTGAAGCTGCTCCTGGATCCTCAACATGTCCTCCAGTACCCCCAAATCCAGATTCACCTAGAAGCCTCACTCATATGCCTGTCCTAAGTGGGCTCCCTGACCAACGTCTTTTGTGATGTTCTTTACAACTCTTTCGATTCCTTCATCCCTCATGGCAAGACACGTCCCTGGCTATCAAGGCACAAAACCAGGCCAAGGGCCTCCACAACAGACCCACACTGTCCCCGTCCTTCACTGCTACCTGAAAGCCTGTCACACTCCCATGGAAGCCCAGCCCCAGGACACTGCTGTCCAGCTCTGCCTCCGACTGTGAACTCTGTCTTGGAGCTCACCAAGTATTCTGTGTGTCAAGCACCCCTGCAGACTAGGGCCTCTCAACTTTAGCTCGCACTTGAACGCCCTGGGGGCCTTGCAGACTCAGCTGCGGTGGCAGGCTGGACTGGTCCTGAGCATCCCTTACAGGCTGCTGACGCTTCCAGCCCTCGGCTCACACTAGAAATGTACAGACATTGAGTTTAATGTTTGCATGTTTCTCATATACTGTTTTTAATCTTCATAAAGATCTTCAAGAAGGGCATTCTTCCCATTTCACAAATGTATAACGAGGCTCAAGGAAGTGAAGAACCCTGTCTAAGCGTCACAGTGCTAGGAGACAATATTCAAATGGAGGGCCAATGCCAGCACCTGAGCCCTATTTTTTCCCTTATATAAGTCATTTTCATTTGGGAGCTAGAGTGGGAGTGGGAAGGATGTAAAGAACAGAAAGTTACACATGTAGTATGATTTTTTTCTCTCTTTCTTTCTTTCTTTTTTTTTTTGTGGTGGTAGAGATTGAATCCAGTGCCTTCATACCCAGCTGCTTCCCCAACCCTTTTTAATCATTTTTTTTATATGAAGACAAGTTCTTACTAAGCTTCACAGCCTGGGTTCGGACGTATAGATAACCTTCACATCACCGGCCTGTGGACAGTGGGGTGTGCTGGGCCTATAGAGGATGAAGCCCGTAGAGACTGCAGCCACACCACACCACACCAACCCCTCTGTGTCCTCCTCTGCCGTTCCCTTCCCTCCTTGACTCTCCAAAGCCAGGGCTCTGAGCCCCGGACCCACTGCCCTTCCTTTGTAGGAGATCATGCTTATCTCTTGTCTCCCACCCGTCCCTCCATTAGTCTCCTGTCTGGCTCTGTAGCATGCTGGACTCTTCTGGACCCTGTTTCAGTGGGTGTGGCCCTGCCACGCCCCAAATTACCACCTTCACAGTGGTTTTCTGCTTACACCACTCAAGAAGGTGGGCATCATCTCTTACTCAAAGCTCTTCACCCACCCCACTAACTCAACTTGTACAATTTCATGTCCTCCCTCACTGTTTGATCAGACTCCAGTATCCAAATCCAAGGGCTTTCCTTCACTTTCATGCTTCTGTTTCTTCAGCAGCATCAGATTAAGCCCTCTTTAAAAAGTCCACTCCTACCCATCTCTTCTTGGCTTCCAACAATGTGCTCTCCTGGCTCTTTTCCTACCCTTCTGACTACTCCTTATAGAACCTTCTCTCTAACTCCTGTCTTCTACTGCAAGCAACCCCAAGAACCTGCCCTCCACTCTTGCTCCAGTCATCTCCCTTCTGGTGACGACCCCACCCACACATTCAGTGCCTCTTTGCCCCACTTCCGTGCACACCTGAGTCTCCTCTGCTCATTGCAGAATCCTGAGCACTGAGAACAACATCCAGCCTACAGTAGTTAGCACTGGCTCAGTATCTGATGAATAGGTAAAGCAGCTGCTGGCCACACCACCAGCTTTCCAGTTTACAGCTTTCATTTTCAAATAGCTCATCCCAAGGCGAGGGTGAAAGAACTGTGGTTGTCAACTGAAAAACATAACTGCTGACCATCACCAACCATAGCACATATGGGAAATGACAGAATCTATATAGTCTTCAGGTTCAGAGGTGGCCTTTGATCTCTGGGCTCTAGGGGCTGAGGGTACCATATCATGACATATCTATAACCCCCCTGAAACCCATAGGGCTCCCTTACCATCGCCCATAAGCTGGGAGTGCTGGCCTACTCTAGGTCTAAAGAAAAGCAGGAAGAGCCATTTCCAGGATGTTCTTGGCTTGATGTCACTTTTAAGGTCTGAGAAGTCGCTGATCTGCCTGCAAACTGCCTCTTCCTCATTAGGATTCAGAGGTAACACACATTCTGAAATGTGCCCTGAGCCCTTAAGCACAGTTCAGCTCTTCGCCATTCTAAACCAAATCCACTCTAGACAGAACAGTACTAACCACTTGGTCCTTCTCCATTCCCCCAAAATATCCCAAGTGATGTAAATGCTTTCATGTTTCAACTGCTCAGAAAGGTGTGAAACAGGATGCAGGCAAAGCCCCAGAATATCACACTTAAACTTGAATCATGCCACTTAGCAACTCTATAATCCAGCACAAACACTTGAGGACCATGGAAGAGAAGTCAGCCTTCAAAGAACTCAAACATGTACACAGTGCCATTATTTCTAGCCTGCTGGAATCACACTGCCGGTAGGCAATGGCATTAACCAGTGGTTCTATTTCTGTGGCTTCCCAAAGACTACAGTTGGTGTGGGGAGAAATATTCCAAGATCTGAGAAACCACTGACTGCGCCAACTGCAGCACTTCGCCTTTTCCAGAAGATAAATTATGAAGAATTTTTGCCAGTGCAAGTTATTTTCCCAAAGCAGAGTCAGATGGCCTTGCTACCCTGCCTTTAAGAAACCAATGCAATTAAACTGAATAGCACTGAACTGCCCCTGAAAGCTTTCCCCCAACTTCATTTGATAAAGTGAGACGCAGACACACACTGACAGACAGCCCACACCTTATTTAACTGCCAGACGCAGCGCCAATATGAAAATGTACATTCAATCTATGGGGGAAAAATCAGCTCAGCAGCTCATCACTAAAACAAAATAGCCATATAAATGCCGACTAGCCCGACTGCCTTGTAAGGAATGATCACTGACAACTAGAGTTCCTATTCAGCAGGCTAATAAGAATAATTATAGCCAGGGCAGGCATTAATCAGCTTGGCATATACAGGAATTCTGTTAACAAGGCTAAAATGAGTGCCAAGGAATCTCTGAAGGCCACAGCACTTCAAAGGCTGTTAGAACTGGATGGATTCACTGGGTTCCTCCTGCTAGACCTTCCTCCTTCTTCAGTGCTTTCTGGTGCAGGCCGGGTCCCTTTCCTGGGGGCAGTTGTGGGGACCAGCTAGATTGTGGTTGTCACATCTGAGAGGTGCGTGCTGGCACAGCCATTCTCTTCAGGAACTGTGCTTGGGCCAAACTCACCCCAGATCCTCCTATTTTTAACTGCACTTTTGCTTTCAAACCAC
Source organism: Fukomys damarensis (assembly GCF_012274545.1). Classification (NCBI taxonomy): domain Eukaryota; kingdom Metazoa; phylum Chordata; class Mammalia; order Rodentia; family Bathyergidae; genus Fukomys; species Fukomys damarensis. The sequence goes on along the minus strand of NW_022900945.1, from coordinate 47,258,432 downwards.
TATCATCCTTTTTTGCCTAAATTAATCTCAAGCAATGTACAGCCCAAGGTTATAATGAACATCCATCAGCCTCTCGTTGGCAGAGGCAAAATGGAGTCCTGGGATCAAATCCTGGCTGCACCACAGAGTATCTGTATGATCGGGCAATTATTTAACTTTTCTGGGCACCACTTTGCTCATCTCATATAAGGAGAAAATAATGGCTCCTTTCTCAAAATGTTGCTGCGAGGAAGAAATGACAGAATGTAATAATGTGATGTTTGATATGTGCTCTATGAATTGTAGCTATTATTACTCTGTGCCTGTTAGGTGCAGAGCCCAGTATAGAAGCTATAAGAAAAGAGCAGGACTCGGGACATGGCTCAGTTTAAGAGAACTTGCCTAGTATGCTCAAGGACTTGGGTTCAATCTCCAGCATTGCCAAAAAAAAAAAAAAAAAAAAATTCACTGTACATGCACGCATCATACAGGAGTAGCTCTGCCTGAACAGGAGGGCGGACATATCATTCTTCTTATCTTACATCCTCTTACATCTATAATGCACACCCAGGATGCTCTGCACCTCCCAGCTTCTCGTGCAGCTAGTACGACACGAATCTCTCCAATGACATATGCACAGATCGAGTGTTGCTACATCCAAGTTTGGCCTAAGGGCTCCCCATTCGGTCTATGCTATGCTGTTTCCTCTTCTGTGGGGCTGAAGTGGTGAAGACGATAACCAAAGTGATCTTAGAAATAAAGCACGAGTTGAAGACAGTGGAACTGCCCCCAGCCTAGGAACTGGAATGAATGAAACAGAAAGGGTCCCACCTAAGCTTTCCCTGTGGAGCATCCTCCGGGCTGCTGTAAAACATGCTCATATTGTCTGAACCACTATGCTCTCAGTCTACTTGCCAGAGCCAATTAGCCTACCTAATTAATACTATTTTACAATATTTGGATATTAAAATATAGATGGAATGCCTTTGTCACTTAAAACTATTTTAATGGATCTGCAAAAATTAAAAACAGACATAAAGAGAATATGTTAATTCCTCTCCACAGTCTCCAGGTCTTCCACTCTCCAATTCATGCTACATTCTAGCCAAGGATTTATCATCCTCGAACACATCACCCTGTTGTGCTAATCACACCTGCAAACTTTCAATGGCTGCACATTTCCTGGAGAAGAAGGATATATCCATGTGGATGGATCCAGTTGGTCAATATTTATCAAACATCCACTATTACAGCACAGAATAGTAGCCCCCACGGCATATAAACAGGGTGGAGACTTAGACGAGAAAACAATTACATCCAGCAAGACAAATGGTGCCCTGATGAGAAAGCACAGGTAACCTGGCAGCACCCAGAGGCCAACAGCTCCACGCTTCACCCTTCAGACAGCACAGCACAGCACAGTACACACACAAAGCTCAGGGCTCCACTTCCTCCCACCTCATTACCTGGAACTGGTGTGCCATTCCTGAGTGAGCCACGCTCTCTCATCTGCCTACACTTTATGTTTTTCCCCAGGGCCCAGAAGCTTTTCTATCCTTTCTTTGAAAATTCTAATTATCCTCAAGGCTCAGCTCAAATGTCACCCCTTCCGCAAATGCAACTCTAACCCCTAAGTCAAAATTAATCATCCTCTTCCTTGCTTCCTACCAGCTGTTGGCTTCTATTCAGGTATCGCATTCTGTTTTATCACCTGTCCATTCAGCCTCACCAACCAATCCCACTCAGTCATTTGTCTGGGACCCCCATACTGGACACTGTTATGGACACAGTGCATACTCGAGAAACATCACAAGGAGCTGAAAGTGTAAATCAGAACTAACAGGTAAAAAAGATAATGTGAAATAGGAAGAAAAGGTGCAAAGGGGAAGGGGAAGTGAGAGGGGTAGGGGAAAAGAAAGAAGGGAATGAAATTAATATGAGGAAAAGAAAAACATGGAAACAAAGCCTTCATAGATAAGGAGGGGTGGAGGGGTTGAAGGGAGGGCAGGGGAATGGGGAAAACATAAGAACCAAGATGGATTATGTAAAGGTGCAAATTTGCAATGATGAATGTTATTATATTGTATACATGAAATGTACCAATAAAATTAATTTTAAAAAGAAATATCATAATGAACAGATGGATATGGAAAGTCTGACATAGGCAAGAACAGTGAAAATCTGCCTTAGGAAGCTGAGTGGCTCTGGTGTGGTCCTGGTAGGTAGGGTGAGTTAGGAAAGCTTCACAGAGGAAGTAAGTTCTGAGGGGAAAGGAGATCAGAGGCAAGGGGAAAGAGGTAGAAAGGGCCAGAAGGTTCATTATACTCTGTAAAGAACAAACAGGCTCCTTAGAATGAAAAGTCTAAATAAGAACAAAGACTGGAGAAGAAGGAATACAAAAGGTAGCATCTCCTTGGAGGAAAATCACAAGGAACCGATGGGAGCTCCAAAAATAATCCTTTAGGAAAAACAAAAATGGTTTTAGAAGGGAGGCTGGAGGAAAAGGTCAACAGGGAAGATGCTAGAAGTTATCTGGGTAAGGAACTTTCAGGCCTGGGCAGAAAGGAAGAAGCTCCCACCTGTGCTCTGCGAAACCCACAGAACAGAGGGACAGTTGTGAGCATGGAGGTCACAGAGAGCAATGATACCAAGATTCTATGCTGGCTGCAATACCAGAGGAAATACGATCTTGCTTATCAACATATTAAGTTTCAGGAATCAGTACAGTGCTAGAGGGGTGAAGATGGGGAGGGAGGACTTCCAAGAGGTCAGGAGGAAGCCACATCAGGTGAGATTCTGAGGGCAGAATTGACAGGTAGACCATGAACTGAACGGTTTCCAAAACTGTATGGTGTAAGGCATTGGCTGGCTGGTGACACCACCGATTCCTCGTGTAGTTACCATGATACGATTAGCCAGGGTAGGATACACTGGTAAAAGCCAAGACTTCCCCAAGCCGTACCATCCCCACTTCTATTTCACTTTTGCTGGTCTCTCTTTGCTCCCTCTCCCCTTTCCTACCACATCAAATTACCCAAGGGCATTCTTCCCAAACTTCTACCTTACCTGGCTCTGTTAACTGGTGCAAGGGTAGTGAGCTGAAAATTCTAGGGACAGTCACTCATAAACTGCAAAGCGAACAGCAGATTCACAGGGTTGACCAGTGTACAATCTGTGTAGCCACAGACCACGGCCCAGCTTGACTCAGATGCACAAGCCAATTAAACAATGTGGACTGTCACCGGCAATGTACAACAACAGAGTTCACAAGAGTCTGTCCCAGAGAGAAAGGGAAAGACTAAACGCACGAGATTCAGGAACCACGGAGAGTAAAACTGAGAGGAAGATCCAGAGGCTTTCTGCACTGGGCGGTAGCTACAGCAGTGTGCCTGGACGAACTCTCTGATGTAATGAGTTTGAGAAAATCCCTCAGAGGTGGAGGAACACAGGGGCAGGGAGGAAGGCTGGTTCACTGGCAGTAGGAGTGGTGGGGGCTGGGGCAGTACGGCCCTGGTGCCAGCAGGAGGGGAGTGGCTGTGGAAGGCCTCTCCTGGGACCTGCAGGCCATAAGAGCACAGCAGTCATTTACCCTGTGTGCAGCTGGGGACTGGCTGGGACATACAACACGCGCCCCATGCTCTGCGAAAGATTCAGATCTGTCTTCTCCAGGGGCTCAGGAGAGAACCTGTGGCTAGGTCTCAGGAGTCTGATTGTCCAGGCTGATACGGACCATAGGCATCAAAGAATATCAAAACATTTAGGGGTCAGCCCTCCTGCACCACGGTGGGCACCTGATATATTTCCGTGGCTGGTTAAGATCATCATGTGTATCTATGTGAACATGGTGTCTTTGTATGGAGTGAATGGAAAACGGAGAGGGGGGAAAACCCCACGAAAGAATCCTTGAGTGGGGGTAGGGCGCTAGGCCAAACAATCAGGAGGCTCCCAGGGTTTCTAGAGGGTAGAAGACAGGGGGACACGGCAAGGGAGGGAAAGTAACAGGTAGAAAAGTTGGAGAATTGGGCTCCTGGGTCTTTGTGTTAAAAATGAGGCTCGGCAGCCTGAAGAAAAGCTAAAAGACAAGACTGAGGCAGATCTAGCCACCACTACAATGACGGAAGGGATCGCACGCTGATTGTCATTGTAACGCTCTAGGCCACCCGTGACCTTCCTAGAAGGAAGTTGGTGGATTCTCTCGCTTCCCTGGAAAGACACCTCGGCGTGGGCTCGCGTGTGTGCAGAGCATTCGGGAGGGTCGCGGGGACGGCGGGGCAGATCAAAGCCTCCTCCGATTTCCGCTCTCGAGCTAAGGACGTGGGCCAGGAACCGCAGGCACCTTCGGGCCGGGTGTTCAAGGTGAGCCGGGGCCAACAGGTAGGGAGGGCTGGG
>NW_022900945.1:47229446-47253204 GCF_012274545.1 Fukomys damarensis | reverse complement strand
CGGCTCGGCCTGGAGTCGCCTGGAAATCCCACCCCGGGACACCCGCCTCCGCCCTTCTGGAGTCACCCACGCGAGCCTGCGTTCCCCCAGCCAGCTACCCGGCTCTGCTCCCCAACTAAGCCCCACCAGACAGCCCTTCGACCCTCGCTAAAAATTATCCAGATAGGACAGAAAGCGCTGGCAAGGCTTGGAGGGCTGTGGACTGAACCCGTCCATCTGTGGTCAGAGGCCTGAAGTCAGGGCCTCACGGCCAAAAGGAATCTGCCTGGCCGCCCTTCCTTCCCCGTGGCACCCCTCTTCCTTCGGGCCAGCCCCGCTCCTCTCCGGGGTGCTTACGGCACTGCTGGGAAGGGCTTCCCACAAACACCGATTTTAAACAATTCACCAAGCTATTAATAGCTATAGCACTTCATATGGAATGTGCTCTTAACACTATATTTTTTTGCTTTAAGTGGACACAACCGGTTGCCAATAAAGACTCCCCCCCCCAAAAAAAATAGAGTTTTGTGCTTTTGATTTGAATACAAAAGGCTTCTCAGTATTGGGGAAAAAATGTCGACTTCTTCATTTGAAACTTCATAGGGATGATTCAGACACACAAGGAGAGGCACTGGTACCCACTCCCACCCGCCAGCCCTTCCTTAATACTGTATGTGCAAAACAGATGACAGATTTTCTCAGAGAAACTGCCCAAGGTGGGGGGAAAATCCTGCTTTTTATTCCGGTGTATTTTCATTTCCACCAACAAGTGTTTCTTATTTCCATGAATCAATGTGTTTTTAGCCAGTTATGAACTTTTCAGAAAGAGACTCAAAAATCCGTCCCTCTTGCTGCACAATCTGTAACAACTAAATTCTGGATACAGCCTGTATACTCATCAACAGATGAGTGGATAAAGAAAATGTGGGATCTGTATACAATGGAATACTACTTGGCTGTAAAGAATGATACATTTGACACGTTTGTGGGAAAGTGCATGCACCTGGAAAAAAACCACGTTGAGTGAAATGAACCAGACTCACGAGCTTGCTATCTTTCATTTGGGTGAGGCAAAGTACAAATAAAATGATAAAGAACAGACAGAAAGGGACAAAGTGGACAGATCTCTTGCAATAGGGAAGTGGTCGGCGAGAACAAGGGTGAGGGGTTAGGAGAAGGGGAAATGAGAAGGTAAGATGTTCAGGAACCTAATAACCCCGGTTAATGTAAGTATCATATGCCGTAACGGGAGCTAAGACAAAGAATGTGGGCAAGGGCAAAAAGCGGGATAGAGGAGCCCAGGGAGGACGGGGAGGGGTGGGACGGGAAGGGGGTTGAAAAAAGGGAGAGAAACACATATTCTGCAATTTGTACATTTAACCATTCCCCAAGACCATGGTAAGCGACATAAGCTGCAAATATATACAAATAAAATATAATTTTAAAAAATGTATTCCTGGTGATGAATGTCCTTAATGCTACTGAATGGTAACGCTTAAACACGGTTAAAATGGTAACTGTGGTGTTCCATCTACATTTATCACAATGAAACATAATGGATTCCATTCCTGCCACCAAGCCTTTCCCAGAGCTGTTCACGTACCTACTTATGCATTTCCCCTCCCTGTCCCAATCCTTCCCTAGAATTTCTGGGGCAAGCTTTTTTTTTTTTTTTTTCCAGTCAACCTTAGATGTTGGAAGCCTGGTGTTAAAGGTTGGAAGATGCTGGCGTTGTAGAGAAATGTAAGGCCTATCTCCCCCAGAAGCTCAGATTTCAGCTCATCAGTCTTTCCCTTTGTTACCCACCCAGAATGCTTAACGCCTGGACTGCACATTGTGGCAACGTCTGGTTTAGCACACCATATGCACTGCGTCCATCTCTCTCCAATAGCACAAGGATTTGAGAGTCTGGCACATTCTCATCTTGCATCCTCCATGTTACTGCAGAACACATTTTTGCTTGAAAAACTCCCTGTTTAACAAACAAATGCAAGCCTAGGAGTGTGCCTGGAACCCAGTAGGTCCACAGTATGTATTCATAGAGTGAATTCGTGTCAAGCGCTGAACTAGATCCAGGAACGGCAGGGATGAGTCACACACTTCCTGTCCTTTCGGGACTTGCAGTGTACACATGGTAGCTGAATAGGTGTGGCAGCAGGTGTGGCGGTCTGTGCAAGGTTCAGTCATGACACAGTCAGGGAGTGGTTGGGCCTGTTTGCAGACTCGGCTCCACAGAAGGTCTGACTGTGCAAGGAGACTTGAAAGATCGCCAGGTATTAGCTATGAGGACAGGTGGGGATGAGCTTACAACAAATTGTATATTTCATGCAATAGGGATTCTTCTGCCCTCCCATCTCATCCCCGGTATTATTAAAATACGGGTGCATCTTATAGTCATGAAAAAATAGCGGTGAAGAATTGAAACAGGAAGTGGAATGGGGATTAAGTAGATAGCCGGTTGGTGGTGGGCAGTCAACGGTGTCGTGAGAAGAAACCAGAGGGCCATCTTTGAGGTAGAAAACAAGTGCACATGAATAACTCCCTACAGTCTGTCCTAGGCACCACACCCTTTGCATGGCCCTGACTACCAACAGATAAAGTATGCTTCTAACTAAGGAAACACAGCATTGCAGGACTCTAGCACAATATGTTAATTCATGGCTCCAGAATCTGATGGTGTTTTCTTATGATGGGTGCTTGTTTGCCAGAGTGAGTAACCATCTATGCAGGTAACCTTCTGCCTAAACAATTGTTCTCAATTTGACCAGTGTATGGGCTTGCCTGCAGCAGGAAAACTTACTCTCCAGTAATTCTAACTAACCCATGCTCATCCCAGAGGAGGAGAAGAATGAACCCTAACTTGGATTTCCTTCGCCCAACCACAGTGACCTTCAGGGTGCTGCCTACACCCACCTTATTATGTGGGTCACACAGATCTCTCTGCAGGCAAGACCGCTGAAAACCCCATAGGGGCTCTCACACTCTCTCCCCCAAACAAGCTTTCCTGTTGAGATCAGGTGAAAACACCACAGCATTTAACTTTGAGGATGACAATGTAAAGATTCCCAGTGAATGAATTTGCTGTTTCTTCTGAGTCACCTAGATTGCTATGAGCACCCTACACTGCCTGTGCCTCAGTCTCCAAACACTCCGTCTCCAAACAACCTGAGCTCTGTTTCAGCAGGGTTTCAGAGGAAGAAGTGTATTCCAAAGCAAGGTTTCATTCCAATAATCATTTTCATTTGAAAGATTCCCTGCTCTGTGTCCAGGTGTACATTTCCCCGGTGAGTTAAACAAGGGGTTAGTAATCAAAGATCAACTTGATAGTCAATCATAGAATCTTTAGAGAATGGAATTAGAGTTAAAGAGGGGTGCGGGGAGAGGAAACCTGCATTTTCTGACAAGTGAGTCATCCAGTTCTGGTGGAGCTATGGGGGAAGCTGTGGAAGGCCCATCAGAGAAGCTTCGCAGCAAGTAGAGAATTGCACTGTGTGTGGCCTCCCTGCAGGATGGTCCTGCACTGTGACCTCCCAACTTTAGTCCTTCTCATCCTTTCTTCAGCCCTGAAAGGCCAAGGTGGGAGGTGGTGGAGAAAATGTTCTTAGGTGACATAGAACCACCCACCTCCTCTAAGCCAAAAATGTCTCCCGAGCATCAGCCCATGGCGAACACCCACCCCCACAGCTTTACTCCTCCGGGGACGTCAGGGTGAAAGAGAATGAGGGGAAAAGGAAGAAATAGGAAGAAGAGGCTTTCGCAGTAGAGGCCCGCTGTGAGAGCAGGTCTGCAGCGTTAGTCCACGGCCCTGGCCCTAGAGGGGTTTCTCGTCTTATTTAATGTATCAAAAGACCTGGGCTTCTGCAGAGGATGGGAAAAGACTGATAGTGGAAGGGCAAAGGAAATGGAACAGAAGGTAAGCAGATAAGAGAGACGTAAGCCTTTATGGGGAGAAGTGAACAAATACACTACCCTCGGGGGTGAAAGTGCCTCCTACCATGAACAGAGGCGGCAGAATCAAGGGTAACAAGAAAGTGCCTGGTGGGGGCTGCTGGACGTTGGGACAGATTCTCTACCCAAGGCCTGGCTGCCAAATGTTGTGGTGCTCACGGGTGCCTGTCTGGCCCTGCCACCCAACTGCAAGGTGAGCAAAGGGGCTTTGTCTCCTCTCAGGGAGGTCTTTATCAGCTTTCCCAGGAAAGTCGGGGACGGGCATGTGTTCCTTTCTTCCCTTTCCCCACCAGCCTTCCCACTCCACTTGAGCTGAATTTCCGGGCTGTACTAGAAACTAAGTTTTAGACATTACATTAAAAAAACAAAACAAACAAACAAAAAAAACCAGTATTTACCAACGACAATACATCCAGAGTAGAGCTGCTAGCTAAAAAAACAGGATGCCCAGTAAAATTTAAATTTCAGATAAACAAGGAAAACTTTGTAGTATTAAGTATGTCCCAAATGTTACATGGAGCACATTTATACTTAAAAGGGTATTCCTCGTTTATCTGAAATTCAAATTCAACCGAGCATCCCATATTTTATTTGCTAAATCTGGTGAGCCCCATCCATACCCTATATGAAAACAGGTTCTTTTAGAAGACCAGAGACAACAACATGGAACTCTGAGTAAGCTATTTTCAGATTGTTTTGAAGTTTTGTGTTTTAAAAGAGGAATAACTTGGCTTTGGAGCATTCATTCCAGTGAGTCACTGGGTAAAAACTGCTGAAAAAGAATTGGCCTACTTTGTAATAACCAGAGGTGGCTGAATGCTGACAAGAGCTACATTATATAGCTCCTCTCCTCCCTAACAAACACCAGCCAGAGATGATGAAATGCCTACCTACAAAAAGAGGCATCGGGGGTCATGGTGTTAGGTGGGACCACAGTCAAGCAGACGAAGGACGAAGGTTGTCTTTCCCACCTCGAGATCATGATTCATCCAAGAGCAGCCCACTGCCTCTTCTGGTCCTTCTTCCAATGGTCAGTCTTTGTCTTTACCGTTTTCCTTTACCCCTGATGTAAGAGTTTGCCCTATGGTGTTAGAGGACAGCGAATCTCACACGTAGATGTCACTGTTACCCTGTGAAGAATTAGGATTACTACCTTTACTCCCAGCCTGCTTCCTCCTGGAAGGGACTGGCAGATCAATTGCTGTTGTAAATCAAGCCATCATTGTCAGTGGACTTCTTCCCATTTTTATCCCCTTTGCAACTCATAATCCCCTTCAGCAAGTCACTTAACTCGAGAGTACATTTTGCAACTCTGTCTGTCTTGGCGGTTGTATAAAGAGGCATTTTGCATAGTCAGCCCCTGCATCAGTCCTTTACTGAATGGTTTCTCATCTCTACAGCAGTAGTGGCTTCGTTGCACCCGCCCCAAAATTCTTGTCAGCCTAAAATTACTGTGCCACCCAATGACCTCCAAGTTAGGGTGCGTGGTTACTTTGCAGGGAGAATCCTGGGTGCCCTGCCCCAGAAAACACAGGTGGTTCCCTGGAGCAAGGGCTGGCTTTCCCCGAGTGGCCCCAGCATTTTCTCAAGGGCATGTCAAGTCTGCCCCAGCTTGGCTGACTTATGGGCAGAACAGGGTGTTTTGCGCTTAACGGCCCACAAGAGCAGCCACATCTAGATAATGATTTCAAACTTACTGTCGCTCCGTATTTTTAAAAGCTTAGCTGAGCAAAACAATATTTATGGAAGATTGCTAGAAAAACTGCAGCCTGTAATCCTTCCAGAACCCCTAAGATCTGACTGGAGTTATGAATTAAGTAGGCCATCAGTGAGCCTAATACCTGGATATATCTCATCAGCACCCCATAAAGTTGCTTTTACTGAATTGCACTTTGTCACTATGCCATCAGCCTGTATTGAGGGATGTCCCAAGGAACAGCCCTCTGTGCTTTGTCATTGTGTTTCCTGCAAGGACAGGTTTATAGATGCTCTTCATTAAGGCAGGCAGCCACCTCTCTGCTTAAGACCATGGAGAGATTTTATTCTGGTCTCAGTATCACAAATAGTTGTGCTTTTCCTTAGTGATAGGTTTCCTTTCACCTTATGGACTCTGTAAATATTGTAACTGCCAGTGTTTTCCTTTTTGTGGTACATAGTGATTAGAAATCTTATAGCCATAGCTATGGCTTCCCTGCAGCACACAAATATGGCTTACAGCATGAATTTTTATATAACCTCCCATCCACTTCCTCCTTATGTGGCCACCATTACTTTTCCTTTCCTTCATTTAATTTTTTCTCATTTTCATTTCCTTTACTATGTCTGTGTGGTTTGACAATGTGAGGACTGGTTTCCTACTATCCTTATTGTAAAATTCTAGTCCATACCTCTTGCCCTTCAAGAGACATTTTCAATTCTAACTCCTCATTTGCAGATTAAATACAATGAGGTAATAATCACAATGAGCTCCGCTCCCAGCACAAGGTTGCAATGTGAAATGAGGGAGGGTGTTGCAACCCACGGAGGCCCAGGAGCTCCTGTCTAAGGGCCTTGTATCTAGGAGCAGCAGACAGTAGATGCTCTTCTCCTAACCCTAGGAACATGCACTGTTCACCCATCTGCGCCAGGTGAGCAAATATGAGAGTGGTTTGCTCTCTCTAAGCACATGGCAGCGAGGGGCTGATGAATAGCAGACTGTCCCTGATGCCATGTTGTTGGCTACAGAGAGCAGAAATGGCCCCACCAGTCCTGAGTGGCTCATGCCTCCCGGGTACTCTCTGCTGTCTCCTCCCTTGGAAATGCCTTCTCACAGCTACTCTGTTAGGAGAGGTTTCCCAGAAAGCCAAGTTTGAGATGCTGTTTTAAGAATTGATTTCAGAGAGGAGCAATGAGGTAACAGGGAAAGCAAGTCGGGAGCAAGAGGAAGTCAATTAAATGCTTGATCGAGGTGACCAGTGCCGTGCACACACTGCATGCAATGAGCTTAGCATTGTTCCACAGGGGACAGGAGCTCAGGCATTCACTCCCGGATTCTCCTCCTGAACAGTTGAGGTTGGCCCGAGGAGTATTAACTCCTCTACCCTCCACTCTGCACCTGCCTCAGCCCTGACCCCTGAAACAGACAAGACCACCCACCCCCAGCATGACAGAAGACGCCGTGCTCCACTCCGCTTTGTATTTCAGGCACCCAGAACCTTACAGAACACACAGTAGGTCTGCTTGATTGTCTCAGCTCCAATTAAGAGTAATTCTACTTCTGTCACTTCTATATGTCAAAAAGATTTTTTTTCCAGTACCGAGTATCGAACTCTGGACCTCGTGTTACGAGGCCGGTGCCATGCCACTGAGCTAAATCCCCGGCCCTGTATGTCAAATATTATTTGAGGATAAAATAATCCAAAACCACTGATCTAGCCCAACCCCTCATTTTACAGATGAGGCATGTGAGGCTCAGAGAACTCGAGTAAGTTGTCCGAGATTAGACAGAATATTACAGTGATTACGGAATACTAAAGTGATTCCACAAAGTACTCCAAATGCAGACAAGGGAACCAACTGGAGTTCCAATGTGAATTGTTAGCACTTCAAATGAATGGTTTGACCACCTTTGTGCTAGATTTCCACCAGGAAATTGCTTAAAATAAATTAACTTGGAAATTTTCTGATCTCTGATTAAAGAGGTGAATGTTTCTAGTGAGGCAGTCTCTTCCAGAGGAAAAAAATTCACCCACTCTGAACACATTTCAGTTCATATATCAAGGAAGGAGTTTGTATCAGAATGAACTCATCGAGCATTCTTTTCCTCCAATCTGTTCAGGTGGCAATGACCGCTATAGGAACAGTGGTTTTTTTTTTAATATAAAGTGAGGTCTGGGGTTGAGAGTGTTGTTCAGTGGTAGAACACGTGCCTAGCACACCTGAGGCTCTGGGTTTGATCCTTAGTATTAGAAGGGGGGGAAAAAGAGGGCTAGAATGTACCACTATCTCAATATGTCGTTAGAGCTCTTTGCCACACACACACACACACACACACACACACACACGCACCCCTCTTTGCTGGGCTCCTTCCTACATTTACACAGTCATTCTGCTACATTCCAGTACATGTATGAAATATAGAATGCCAGGACCAAAGATTATGATGAAAAACAAAAATTTACCACATCTCACTGCATGATCCTTATTATGAGGGGGGGGCAAAAGAGGGCTAGAATGTACCACTATCTCAATATGTCGTTAGAGCTCTTTGCCACACACACACACACACACACACACACACACGCACCCCTCTTTGCTGGGCTCCTTCCTACATTTACACAGTCATTCTGCTACATTCCAGTACATGTATGAAATATAGAATGCCAGGACCAAAGATTATGATGAAAAACAAAAATTTACCACATCTCACTGCATGCTAATAAAAGAAGAAGAAGACAGGAAAACACTTGTTACTTAGGGGCTGGGGGATCCTGTTGTGGGAGTCATGGGAACTAGTCATTCCTGCCAAATGAGAGCATAGGATTTATTTGAACAGATGTACTCATACTAAACTTTTCGTATTTGCCCAGACATGGGTCAACATTACTCTAGCAAAGAGGGGCTGGGGTGTTTCCACAGTGCGTGACTTGAGCTGGTGCTCCCTGGAGCCTAATGATGAAGTCAAATGACGAAGAGAGATGGTGAGGTTTCCGTCATGCAGTATAGAACACAGGTTAAGAGAGTTGGAGATGGAGTCATTCAGCCTGGGGGAACGTCCCAGCTCTGCTTCTTAACAAAAGCCATCTGACCCTAGCTAAGTTACTTAGCTTTGCCGGATCTCATGTCCCACAACTGTAAAACAGAGACAAGAATAACAGATATGGCAAAGCATTGTTTGGGAGATAATTGAGAAAAGATACATAAAATCTAATAGGAGCTGTTGGTTTGTCAATCAATACTTAACCTCCCAGCTTAAGCAAGTGTCTTAGTTACCTTCTAAGAAAACATCTGATGCAGGCAATTTAAAGGAGGAGATGTTTATTTTAGCTCACAGTTTGTAGAGGTTTCAGTACCTGCTTGGCTGGCTCCAGGGCAGGGTGGCATGGCAGCTGGGGTAGAGGGAGAAGAGACCCATGAGGATAGAGGGAGGAAAATATGCCCTCCCAGGTCACCTCCTCAGAGCCCCACCTGCAAGAGCAGGAGGCTTTAGGAGGGGTGCCTAGATATAACCCCTGACAACCAGCAGCCACCAAGTGTGTGTGTGTCCCTTTCCTCAACTGCAGTTTCCACTGGGAATCACTCTCCTGCACATATAATTTCCGGGAGGGCCGGGCTAACAAGTAATGGTGTGGCTGCTTGGTAGTCTATTTCCTCTGTGTACTAGGTGGAAGCAAAGAGCTAAGATGACGAGATGAGAGCCACAAGGCAGGGGAGGAATAAGAGTCCCTGAATCTCTACATGGAGCAGAGCTGCCTCCAACCAGCTCTACCTGCATTGTTCTGATAGGTTAGAGACGTGTAAGTTTCGATGGTGTCAAATGCAACTGAAATTTGGGCTCTTGCTATGACGCTTCCATTGCCCTCTTTTCTAACAGAGCCTCAGGATTTTTTTCTCCCAGTACCAGGAATCAAACTCAGGACCTTCTGCTTACCAGGCAAGCGTGGCACCACTGAGCTAAATCCCGGCCCCAGAGCCTCAGTATTGCTGAGGATCTGCTTCCTTCTACTGAGCCACAAGCTCCAACGGAGTCTGGCTCTCTTCCTAGTCCCTGCAGGTGACTCCTGACTGTTCTATCTATGGCTATGCCAATTCTAAGCCAATTTTCGTAAATTCTGTCCCTTGTCAGGGATTACCTTAAGGAGGAATAAATGAGAAACTTCTGGCCAAGGAGTCTTGAGAAGTCTTCAGAAGGGAAGGATTCTTAGGAAGGTCTTTGTCTTAAGTGTTAGGTCTACTTCAGATTTCTTATGATTACTGCTTTCTTTTTATGAAGGGGGTTGTTCTGTTTACTTTCACTTTTTATTTTTAAGCTTTACTGAGTATAATATAATAAAATATAATAATATAATAAAATTCACCAATGTAAGTGTACACAGTTTGATGTTTTAAAAATCTAGACCCCTACGGCATTGTGATAAAGAATATTTAACATCTTCCTAAAAAATGTCCCCTGTGCCTGTTTACACTCAACCCCTTCTCGCCACACCCAGGCCCTGGAAACCACTGAAATGATCTCTCTCCCTATAGTCTTACTTTTTCAAATATCTCACTTGAGTGGGCTCATATAGATGTGTGGTTTCTTTGGCATACTGTAATGCTCTTGAGATCTATGTGTATTGCTGTATATGGCAACAGCTTATTTATCCATTCCATTAGTTGATGCATATTTGGATTACTTCTGGTTTTAACCTGTAAGTGGAATATGAATTTAGAAACAAGTTTTGTGTGGACATGTTTTCTTTCCCTTAGCAAAATACCCTGAGAGTGAGATTGTTGGACCATATAATAGATTTTTATCTAAATTTATGACATTGTTCAACCATTTTCCAAAGTAACAATTTCACAGTTTTTGGGCAATGCCACCTGAAATATATGTAAGTTTTTGCTTATCCACACCTTTACCAGACATTTTTAATTTAAGATTTTCTAGTGGGTATATAATGGCATTTCACTGTGGTTTTGATTTTCCTAGTCATGAACTACGTGGAGTGTTTTTTGGAGCATTTTTCAGCTTATTTGTGATCGATCTCTAGATTTCTTTTTTGGTGAAATGTCTATTACAATATTTTTCTCATTTTAATTAGATTGTCCTTACTGATGAATAATAAAAGTTCACGATATATTTTGAACACAAACCATTTATGAGAGGATAAGAGAGGTAGCTCAGGGGTAGGCCACTTGCTTAGCATGGGTGAAGTCCTGGATTTGATTTCCAATACCACAAACAAAAACAAACGAAAAATTGTTTTGCAGATATTTTTCTTAGACTTATGTTCATATAGGTATCTTTTTGCATCTTTTTTTATCTTTACCCATGACTTTATATTTAAAATGTATTTTAGTAGATAATACAGCATTGGGTTTGTTTGTTTGTTTGTTTTGTACCATGGATAGAGCTAGGGACCTCACACTTGCAAGGCAGGTGGTGTAGCCACTGAGATAAACCCCCGGACCCAGAGCTGGGTTTTGTTTTCTTTTTCATTCTGACAACCACTGCTTTATTACTGAAGTGTTTGAAACATTTACATTTAATGTAATTTCAGTATGGTTGATTATTTAAGTCTGCAATTCTCTTTGTACTTTTATTTCTTATTTGTCTTATCTACCATATTCTTTTTCTGCCTTTACTTGGATTGAGTTTTGTTTTTGTTTATAGCAATCCATTTTATCTCTTCTTCTGGCCATTAGCTACACCTCTTTGCTACTCTTTTAAAAAGTAGCTTCTGCCTTTACAGTCTTTTCATGGTCTACTTCCACATCAAAACAGGTCATGTATAGCGGTCCTCAACATGTTTGGCACCAGGGACTGGTTTTATGTGAGGCAATTTTTTTCCCCAAAAGGATGGGAGGGAGATAGTTTGGGGATAAGTCAAAGGAGTATGTACCCTAGATCCTCTGAATACAAAGTTCAAAGTAGGATTCACATTCCTATGAGAATTCAATGTCACTGCTGATCTGAGCTCAGCCAATCATGCCCTCGGTGGGAAGAGGCTGTCAATAGAAGAGCCTTGCTGGCTTACGTCCTGATGTGCAACCTGACTCCTAATAGACTACAAACTGGTGTCAGGGGCTGGAGACCTCTGAATAATATGAGAATCTTACAACACATTTCTCCTTTTTGTTATTTGTACTATTGGTTTTATTAAGTTTTCTCCTACATACATTATAAATCTCATTCTATCTTATTATTTTTGTTTTAAATAGTTAATAATCTTATTTTAAAAGGTTAAAAAAAGAAAAAGTGTTTTAAATTATTTCACTTGTTTCCATTTCCAGAGCTCTATATTTCTTTGCAGAGCTCCCAAGTTCCATCTGGTATTAGTTTCCTCCTTGAAGAACTTCCTCATCGTTTATTGTAGTTATGTTTGCTAGCAATAAATTCTATCAGCTTTGTCTGCCTGAAAATGTCTTTATTTTTACTTCATTTTGAAGGCTAATTCCCCTGAATATAGAGTTCTAGTTTGTAAGGTTTCTTTTTCTTTTCTTTTTTTCCTTTCTTTTCCTTTGTTTTTCCTTCCTCCCTCCCTCCCTTCCTCCTCTCCTTCTTTCCTTTGGTAAAATTACCTTTTTTCCCCACTTTAAAGGCATTGTTTCTTTGTCTTCTGGTTTACAGTGCTCTTGACGAGACTTCAGCTGTCATTCTTATCTTCCATATACGCGTGTGTCTTTCTGGCTACTTTTAAGATGACTTCTTTATCAATGGTTTTTAGTAATTTTATTCTGATAAATTTTCCCATGATTTTGTTTTTATCTTGTCTGGAGTTTACTAATATTTTAGGATCTGTAATTTATAGCTTTCATCAACTTTTGAAAAGTCTTGGCAATTATTTCTCCAATTTTCATCATTCCCACTGCCTTTTATTCTTCCTGGGAGTCCAATTATATGAATGTTAGTCACTTAATATGATCCTCTAGTTCACTATGGCTTGGGCTTGTTTTTCATACTATCTTCTGTTGTGCTTCTATTTGGACAGCTTGTATTACTATATCTTTAAGTTCATTTATTCACTCTTCTGCAATGTTGATTATGCTGTTAAGCCCATCAAGTGAATTTTTATAAAGATATTGTATTTATTTTTGTAGCTACAGATTCAATTACATTATTCTTATAGTTTCCATTTATGTATTTACTACCTTCATGCTTTACTTTCACTTCTTGAACATATTGATAATAAATATTTAAGTTCCTTTTTGGAAAATTCCAGCGTGACTGTTACTTTTAGTCTGTTTCACTGGCTGATTTTTCTCCTGCTATGGGTCACACTTTTGTTGTTGCTTCTTTGCATATTGGTTACCATCAGTTGCTAGTAACTGTTATATGGTTGAATAAGTGAATTTGCTGTTTTCCTTTAAAGATGAATGGGCTTTGTATGGATAGACAGCTAAGTCACCCACAGGTGAGCTTGATTCTTTTTAGGGTTGTGTTTTAAGTTTTATTGAGGCAGGCAGCCTTCATCTAAGCTTTAATTTTTTTTTTTTTTAGTACTGGGGATCAAACTCAGGACCTTGTGCTTAGGAGGCAGGTTTGGTACCACTAAGCTAAATCCCAGGCCCTAGTTTAACTTAAAGGATGACCCTCCTGGGCCTCCACTGAAAGCCCAGGTATTTGATAGAAATTCTCCTTTCTGGCTAGTGAAATACAAACAATTCCCATTTCAGTGTGAACTGCTCAACTCACAGACCTTCAAGGGTTATTTCATTGTTTTTTCTTGCAGTTTTAACTTAAGTCTGTGAAGGTTGGTATTCACTCACTTTTGTGCCCGTTTCTGATGGTTCTTTCTCAGGTGTAGGTTTCTTCTCTCCGCTACCTTGCCCCACAGATTCCAATGTCCACCTGCCCAAATTCTGAGCTCTGTCCCAAACTCAGGGAGCCTGCTGTGATCTACTTGGGTTTCCCCTCTGCTTTGTCATCCAGAAAGTGCTTATAGGAATAAAGTTAGGCAATTGCAGGGTTCCTCTAATGTGCACATTTTCTGTCAGGGGTCACCCTGTTTGGCCTACATATAATGTTGGAAAACAATCATTTCATATAGTTTGTCTAGTTTCCTAGGTGCTTTTGGCAGGAAAGCAATTTGATACCAACTTGTCTTTCATGGTCAGAAATGCATAAATCATTTTTCTCTTAAAGAGATGCGTACAGTTGTGATCTGTTGTTTTGATACCGTTGTGCCTGCTTGCGATCCTGGTTATATGAAAGCCACATTATAGACAGGGAGGGAGCTGACCTGAGGACTCTGGCATGACAGATATGGCAGAAAATAAGATGGAAATTACTTGAATCCTTAAGAATTTTGAGGGCCAATTTTGGAGTCACCCTACCTTAGAAAATTTTTTCTGTGTGAGGAAAATAATTCTTCATTTTTTAAGACATGTGGGTGGGGTAATTTTGTAATTTGCAGTCCAAATAATCTTGATTAATACAAATCAGTGTTTTAATACGGTAACAATAAGTACTCAGTAATTGTTAGAAAATAATTTTAAACGCAGTTGTAGAGCACTAAGTGCTACATAGGCAGTATACTAAGAATTTCACGTACATTATCTTACCTAATGGCACAGAAAGTAGTATGAGCTCCCTTTTACAGATGCAAAATTTGAGGCTGAGAAAGTAGCACATTTTTCAAGCTTGCAAAACTTGATCTATGGCACAGTCAAGTTCTAGTCCCAGGCCACTCTACCTTCAAAGTTATACTGTTATTTCATCTTCCTGGTATTGGTTTTCAAGTCCCAGAGCTTAATCAAGGCCATAGTTCTTTTCACATAAAAGGAGAAACCAATCAATAAAAAAATACCTTACAAAAGGGGATCAAGGACAATGGAATATTTTCCCAGAGTTAGTGGAAGACAGAAGGTTCTAAACCTACATCTTGACCTGCCTGTTTCTGAGGGAAAAGGTTTACACACATTGTGCTATATCAGGGCAGCTAGCCTAATCATGAAGAATGCGTGAACAGGAAACCTAAACCAGCCAGCAAGTGGGAATTGGAATCAGGTCCTCAAAAGGAGGCAATCTGGGTGCACAGCCAGGTTAAAGTAAGCAGACAGGGAGCCTCACTAGGGCCACATGAAATGGGAGAAGTTTTCAGGTCGAAGTCAGTGACATGGGATGTAAGACCACCAGGGACCTTAACCACATGTTCCGAAGAACTACTGAACGGCGATAGGCGACAACACCCCAGAAGAACCGAATGAGTCACACCCAAGAATAGTGTCAAACAGACCTTTGTTAGTCTGGCCAGATGGCCCCTCCAAGCAACAACTTGGAGAGTGCCCCAAGCCCAGAGTGCAAGAGGGGTTTTATACGATTCTAGATGGGGCAGAAGCAAGCAAAAATCTCAGAAGAAAAATGCGGCAGTTAGAAGAAAGGTACAGAACATATAGTTTGCACAGGATGAGGCTGACATTTCTGTGACAAAGTACAGAGCTGTGGTTAATCTCTATAGGAATGCCATTTCCGTGACAAAGTGTAGTGCTATGGTTAATCTTTATGGGAATCATCTATCTCTTCTACCTGGAAGGTTCACATTTAGTGTTTGTTCCTGACCATTTTCTTGAATATGTGCTGTCCTTTTGATGACTCTGGGCCTTTCCTGCTATCTTAAGAGGGTGAGCTTAACCTTTAACTAAGATGGCATCCATTCTGGCACTTTATGCCTGATAGGGAGACAAGAAACAAAAGTTGCTGGGGAAAAGTCCCAAAACACATGTAATGGTCCTTCTGTGGACAAGAACCTGAATGATGTAAGTCTAGAGGTGCCTGAAAGCACCCACAGTCCCTATTCTTCACCTGTCTTTGCCTAGAATGCCAAAGTCATAGTTTTAAGACTTTGAGATGTGAAAAATGAAGCATATTGTGGTGGTGTACAAACACTATAAATCTTCAAGTAAAATCTTCCCTTATTCACTCAGGTAAAGTGAAGCTTTCCAAAGCTGTCATCAGTGGAGAGGAAGGGAAAGAGAGCATTCAGGGGCAGGAAAAGAAGGGCAAAATGCCCAGCGCTGGACCTCCTCTGGGTAAACTGCACCCCTGCCTCCTTTTGCAATGTTCAACTCCATCAGACCCAGCACCAGAATAGACGTAAGGCCAAAAAGGCCCACTTGGACTCCTACCTGGCGCCTTTCCCAAAGCAGATGGACAATAAACTGAGGTGAGTGAAAATATATTACCAACCAAGTTGAGAGTACAGGGAGGGAGGGAGGGAGAGAGACAGAGAGAGAGAGAGAGAGAGAGAGAGAGAGAGAGAGAGAATAAGAGGACAATGCACCAAAAGACAGAAAAGGCAGGAGACTAGCTCTTCTCCCCTCCAACCCCAGGAGCCTAAAAATGACAATAATTTGGGTAGAACTTCCTTCAGAGGGGAGGAAGAGACATAAGAAAGCTAGGTATGACTAAAAAGAGGAACAGGGGCCACAGATAGAGCTTAGTGGCAGAGCCTCGCCCGGCATGCTCAAGGCCTTGGATTCCATCCCGGCACTGCCAAAACAAGAAAAAGAAAAAGAAAACAGAAATAAAAATAGCATTAACTATGAACAAGAGCAGGGGAAAATTAAAACAGTAAATTTGCTAGGGGGAGGGCATTGTGTATGACTTTTTAAAAAGTCCGTTATTTCAATAGCTTTTTACAAAAGACGTCTTGTGTTTTAGAGTCTGAATTCTGTCCGGATTGTCTGAATCTCCTGGTCCTGGAAGCTCACTCCCAGCCCTACAGACTGGTAGAACTTTAAATTGATCCAGAGAACAAAGAAGAGGCCTTTGTCACATGTTAATGGCCTCCAGCAGTGGGCCAGCCCTTCCCTGAGCCTCACCCTTAGTGTGCTCTGCTTTGGGGCAGCCGCGTGCTCCTGAGGTTGGCTGCCTCTGAGTCAGATTGGTCCGCTGGAAAATGTTACTGCGGGCGTCACCATTTGCAGAAACTGCCTCGTCTTTGGTGCGAGGACCCTTACTAGCTGTGCTGGTGTTCTGTGGGAAGAAACACAGCACTGACCAGGTTGCGGATGCGGGGCGGCGGGGGGCAGCAGAGAGACTGCTGAGAGGCACGGTCCATCTAGAAATCTGAAGGCCTCCAGTCCCATCCACTGGTCCATTCAGGTTGGATGAAATCATGAGACGCAGCATAAACCTCCCCCAGCTTCGAGTCTCATAGTGATACCAGCGAAATGAAACTCCCGACCTGTTAGACGTCAAACGTGCCGAGTTCACAGTCCCACAACATCAAAGAATGAAGCTGTGAACCAAAGGAGGAAGTTAGGAGAGTTTATTGGAAATAAAGAGAACAATCGCTCCTGGATTTCCAGGAGGGCCACGGAAGCCGCTGGTCAAGAGCAGTTTACCCAGCAAAGTCACAACGTGAGCCCAACGTGGGTCAGACTCCCTTCCACAGTAGTATAAGAAGTACAGCGCTTAGTTGACACTGACCCAGTAGGGAACCGAGTCAGTAGCAAGGGTATGCGGAAATAGCAAAGACATTCTTGGGAAGGGATGGGTCCAGATGCTCTGGGCAACCCCTAGGTGACTGATGTCTATCTGGACTTACTAGACCAGGTGCTAATTACAATATAATCTGTAGTTATTGTTTATCCCTCAGCGAGGCATGTGGGCCTGACCACTGCATCTTTGTCTGGAGGCCTGGCTTCTTCAGATGCACCTCCAGCCACAATTCTGACATCTTCATTTTTCCACTGACTTCCTTGATAGCCCAGCCCCTCTCTGAGTTATTTCTATCTAATTTAGCTGCCTATGTTAATAGGAAAGGTACAACAAAGATAACCCATGTAAATCACTAGACTGGAAGGTCATTCCCCTGCTCTCTGAGCACGGAGAACCTATATGCTGAGATTCTTATCTCTTGTAAGACTTAAATGAACTTTTTCAAATTAAGAAAATGGTAAGGTGGGTCCTTTAAAAATTCAAGATAGATTTACCATACGATTCAGTGATTCTATTTCAGGACTGTAACCCAAAGACTTGAAAGCAGGGGCTCCTATAAATAAGTAGTTGTACACCCAAGTTTATAGCATCATTATTCACAGTGGTCAAAAGGAGGGAGCCATCTAACTATACATCAGTCTATAAATGGATTAACAAAACAGGGTACAGACATACAATGGGATATTATTCTGTCTTAGAAAGGGAGCAAAATTCTTATATCCATTATATCAGGGATGAATCGTGACATAGGTGAAATGTGCCAAATATAAAGGGGAAAATACTGTATGATTCAGTTTATATGGTGTACCAAAGATAATCAGATTCATAAGATAGAAAATATAATAATGATTACCAGAGGCTGGGGGAGTGAGGGGACAGGGAACTACTGTTTCATGGGGTACAGGGGTGATGAGAAAGTTCTGGGGGTGGATATGGTGTTGGCTACAGAACAGTATGAATGTACTTAATGTGATGGAATTGCCTACTTAAAAATGTTCTGAACGATACATTTATATATATTTTACCACAATAAAATTGGAATGAAATGTAATAAGAAATTGGTGAATTCATCCAGTCACAAGTATTTTCAGAGGATGTGTATGCCAGCATTATATTAGGCAACGATACAAAAGAGAGTAAACAATAGTACCGCTCCCAGGGAGTTGCCATCTGCTATAGTTTGGACTTTGAATGTCCTCTAAAGACACATGTGTGGGTCTCAAAGGATTGGTCACCAGGGTGGTAGCAGTGGGAGGTGGGGCCGCCTTTGAGAGTTGGGGCCCATTGGGAAGTTTGTAGGTCATTAGAGTCTGTTCTTGAAGGGCGAGTGGGACCCCAGCCCTTCCTCACTCTTTTGCTTACTGGCAAAAGTGGTTTTGGTCTGCCACGCACTCCCACCATGATGCACTCCCACCATGATACACTACCTCTGCATATGCCCAAGGTCAGTGAGTCAGTTAATCATGGGCTGTCACCTTCCAAATTGTCCACTAAAGTGAAACTTCTATGTCTATAAGCTGGTGATCTCGGGTATTTTGTTATAGTGACAGCAAGCTCACTAACACACTATGATAAACACAGTCTTGCCCAAGTACTTTCACTTCCATTCTAGATGTTGTGGATACCTGTAATCCCAGTACTCTGGGATCCTGAGGCAGGAGGATTACAAGTTCAAGGACAGCCTCAGCAATTTAGCAATTTAGGGAGACCCTATCCCAGAAATGGAGGGAGAAGTTAGGGATATAGCTCAGTGCAGAGGCTCTGGGTTTAATCCCCACTGGCTAAAAACAAAAAAACACAAAACAAAAAACAGCTCTTCCACTGGAGACCACTGATTTCTGTCAAACTTTTTTTTTAAAGCCATGCTCTCCTCTACTCAATCCCTCTCCCCCAGACTTATAAACATTTATATTATGTTTATGAACACTTAGAACAGTGTAATATAATCACTGGCCTATGTGTTTATATTCTTCTAGACTCTGACTTTCCTGACCCACCCAGGCCCTGGATCCTGATGCCACAGATGCCGTGTTCCTGGGTCGGGTTGGGGAACGTGGGTTAAAGCCTTGTTGCTCAAAGTGTGGATTCAGAGCAGCAGAAACAACGTCACCTTATTTGTACAGAGTCTTAGGCCTTGCCCCTGTCCTGTCTAATCAGAATCTGCATTTTAACTGGTCTGGCAGCACATCGTAATTTTGGAAGCCCTGGGTAATCCGTGTGGAAGGTGAGCATGTGTTTGCATACGTGTACCCACACACACTTTTTAGAATGCTTGACCACTCCCAAGAGAAGGCCTCAGATGACGGTCCCTTGAGCGACCCTCTCTGATCCTCATTGTTGTTCTTGTCTTATCAGCAACTTTCCTCCACAAAGGGTGGCTAAACTGGGTTTATCTAAGAAGTAAGGAAAATGAGCTGGAGTGAAGAGAGATTCCAGCCTGGGTAGGACGACGAAACACTTGCTTCTTCCTCAGATCAAATCTTATTACCACAGAAGCATTGTCATGGCAAAATCCCTAGCATAAAAGATTTCTAAATTCCAGCTGACTGTCTACTTCTTTCAAGAAGAATTTCACGGATTCATATGTCTTTAAAGGTACTCAGTTAACAAACATTGTTTAAATGTTCACTTTAACGCCTTTATAGCATATAAGAGGAAGCAAAGGCTGAGTGACTGAAAGGATCCTACTCTGATTCATTCTCCAGGGCCAGCAGTGGGCTGAAATTGTGAGCATCCTGCAGGCTAATAGGTTGATACTCCTTCAAACTGATATATTTTAGAGATGTTTGTTCAACATTTAGTGATTCTGGGAATAAACTAATTTTCTATTAATAAAAATACTATTTAGAAAGAAATTCTCTTATTTCTTATTTTTCCTCTTTTCTTTCTTTTTCGTACCAGGGATTGAACTCAGGACCTTGTGCTTGCAAGGCAGGTGGCAGAACCACCGAGCTGAATCCCCAGCTTTCCTCTTTTCTGATGATGTTCTCAATTCCACTTTCTTTCAAAATTTTCTAAATAAGTCCATCATGATTTGAATATGAAAAGGATTAAATACAAAGGAAAATAATTAGATTGCTTGATCTCAGTAACTGCATAGCACTATGTTGCCCCTATTTAGGTTTAAAATGTCTCTAATTGTGAACACCTTCAGGTACAGTTGTGTCAAGTAACTTGCACACATATATGGCACACCTGTACGTGTACTACAGAGACAGATCAAGCCTGGTGAGGAATACTTTCAAATTACCACCCAAGGAGACTGCAAGACACTAATAGTCATATGAAAGGAAACTGGAATCCAATGGCAATTAATCCAGTTTTGCTATGGTTTAAATATGAAGGGTCCCCCAAAAACTCATATTGAGAGCTTGATCACTAATGCAATAATGTTGAGAGACAGGGCTTAGAGAGGTGACTGTATCACGAGCGCACTAACTTTACCAATGGATTAATCCATTGGTGAGTTCATACCTAACTGGACTCTTACAGCTGGGATCCAGCTGGAGGTGGCAACTAGGGTGTGCCTTGGAAGGAATATCTTATCCCTAGCTCTTTCCTCTCTGTCTGGCTCTTTTGTCCTCTCTCTGCTTCATGTTTGTGGTAAGTTGAAGAACACCTTCCCTTTGCTGTGCCCTCTGCTATGATGTTTCCTCTTTACCACGGGTTTAAAGGTAATGGAGTTAGCTGACCATGAACTGAACCCTCTGACACATGAGCCCCAAGAAATCTTCCTCTTTAAAAGTTGATTCATGTCAGGTGTTATGTCACAGCAAGGGAATGCTAACTAATGTAAATTTACATCAGTGGTTGTTTGTGCTCGGGATCTAAAATGTTCCCTAAAAGTTATGTGTTGAAAGTTTGATCCCCAGTGCAGCAGCATTCTGGGATAGAACTTTTGGGAAGTGATTGGATCCCAAAGGCTCTGACTTTGTGAGCTCATGGATCTGTTCATGAATTCATGACTTAATGGGCTATTGGTAGGTGGTAGAAACTTAGGAGGTGGGGCCTATCTGTGATAGGTAGGTTGCTAGGGGTGTGACCTAGAGGGCTATATTTTGTCCCTGGCCCCTTCCTGTCATTTTCTCTCTATGCTTCTTGGCTTCCGGGATGGAAGCAATCTCCACTGCCACGCAGTCACTTTGCCAAAATATCCGGTTTTACCATAAGCCCTAAGGTGACAGGGCCAACCAAGGGCTGAACCCTCTGAAAATCATAGCCAAAATAAACCTTTTTTTCCTTTAAGTTGATCTATTTCTGGTATTTTGTCACAGGGACACAGACGACTAGTGCGTTGGTGTTCTGACCTGTTACATATCTGGGTCTCTCATTCCAGCTGTGTCTGAAATTCAGATTTAAGGTGCAGGCCTCCGTACTATTTACCTGAAGGGCCAAGGAGAGCTGTGTATTGAAAAAGGAATAGCATAAAGAAAGAGTCAGACACAAACTTGTCTCACTACTTCCACCTCTCTAGTAATATACCCTTTCCTGCCCTAGAACAACGGAGCAGGGAGGGTGGGGCACATTTCCTGGCTTCCTTCCTGTCCTCTTCTCCCTGTAGGTTCATGGACTTGACCCAGAGGTGTCTCTGGCACTGAAGGAAGCTCCGTCTTTCTGGCTTCAGACAGCAGAAGCAGGACATGAGGAAAACTGGGGAGACCAGAAAAGAAGGGGAGGATAGTGGAAGATGTCTCTTGGCAGCTAGAAGTTCTCACTCATGAGAGCACATGGGTCTTCCTAGGTTCTTGAAGATGAACACGAGAGTCTGGGGCTGGATGGAGAGCCAGTAATGGCACATTTACCATCGTTCTGTTTATATTCCAGAGTTCATTTGTTTTCATGGAATAAACAACACACTAGGAGTCAGGCCCTCTGCTATTATCCAATTGGCTGACTTGGTAAATTCATGACCTCTCTCAGCCTCAGTTCCCTCATTTTTATAAACAAGGCAATAGTAACTGTCTATCCCTCAAAAGATTATTGAGTTTTATATGATATAAAGTGCTTGAAAGTGTTTTTGTTAACTATTAGTGAAGGTGAGGAATTTTTATTTTAGCCAGAAGAAATGTCAGTTCCTGAGACCAGAGCCTAGCAAAAAGGGCTGTAGACTAGAATGAGAAAGACATTTAGGAACCCGAAGTTTGAGATTTTACATTTGTACCAAGAGAACTAAGCAAGAACTTGAGACAGCCAACTCTAGGTCTCTTGTACAATAGCCACAGGAGAATGGTGCCCTGGAGTTGTGAAATGCAGCAGCCGAGGTCCTATGGCACCACACATTTCTCCGTATTAGAGTAAGCTTTGATTGTGTGCTCACGTCACCCCCACTAGATTGATTTGGGTGAGACTGTAGTTAGAAGTACTGCATCTATTGCTGGGGAAGAAATTAAGAAGGCTTAGAAAAGCTATGCATAGTGTGAGTGGACCCCTGCCTCAGTATTACCTGGGTGTGGCAGAGAAAATTTGACCTAAGCTGTCTCCCAGACCAACATGTCTTATCTGATCTCGAAGAGGGCTTTCCGGTGCGGGGCGAAGAAATCCACTTTTCACCATGCAGGTTATCGCCACTAGGTCATACTCTTGGGAATTTCAGTAATAGAACAAGCGACACACAGAGAAACACAGGTTATGGCATGAGGTGCTCTAACAGGTTCTAGTCACACAAACCAAAGTGGAGGCTTAGGTGTCAGGAACCATTCTGTGCAAATCAAAGTGCCTTGGCTATTTCAGGAATTGCTGTTAGCCTCAGCCTGGTGGATCCTATCACAATGGACATTTTGGATACTTTTCCAGCAAATGTGTAATATGCTTTCCTTGGAAAAGGAATGTTAGAAATGCTGTGCTGGACACATTTGGACAAAAAGTATTGCAGGTATTTCCTTGTTCCATACAGAAAGCCTTAGCAATTAAGCCAGAAAATGCAGTCTTGGCAGGAACTGCTGGGTTCCTGGAAAGCCTTCAGTGTAGATACCTGGGGTCAGATCCTTCGAGTAGCAAAAGGTATTCCCTCCTTTTGCTGGCCAGTGTTCCATTTCCCTGGGTCTGAATGGTTCAGTTTGCACTCAGTCTTCAGTCAGTCTTCAAGGTTCCTTTCAGCTCTAGATTTATGAGCCTGTCATCAAATGGTCATCGTGCAGCTATTCAAGGCACAATCCCTGGCAAGTAAGAGACATGGTTTCTTCTTCCCATCCCTTGTCCTCCCAAAAGCATATCTGAGAGGCCAATGAAAAATTTAGAGAACAACATTCTCATTCATTTAACATCTCCTGCTAAAGCACCGCAAGCAAATTATTTTTCCAGAGAGCTGAAGCTTACACCATTAAGTGCCAAGATTATATTTGAATCTGTTTTGGTGGAAATCATAAAATGTATTACACAGCTCTCTTTTTAAAAAATGATGCTACTGATCATTGCTACCTTTCTTTAATATTTTAAAATAAATGTTTGTTTGGAACCATTTGTTTTACAAGTGTTTATTAAGTGATTATTGTTTGTTGGACATTTCTACCTATTAGGAATACGGTGGTACATAAATCCTGCCCTCTAGAAGCTTCCAGATGGTGGAGGATATGGAAATATTAGCAGGGCTTTGTTGTATGGGGTGCTAAGAGCCACTGCCATGACAGGGTAAATATATATGGCGGGGGGGAGAGAGAGAGAGAGAGAGAGAGAGAGAGAGAGAGAGAGAGAGAGAGAGAGTTTATA
>NW_022900945.1:47222812-47229404 GCF_012274545.1 Fukomys damarensis | reverse complement strand
GGGGTGAGAGCCCGTGGGATGAGAGGGGAAATATATATGGGGGGGGGGAGAGAGAGAGAGAGAGAGAGAGAGAGAGAGAGAGAGAGAGAGAGAGAGATTCTAATTGTAAGGTTTGGAAAGTCTTCCCATTCAGTCCCTCCAGACTGAAATACCAGTGAAAATTTGTTGAAAAGGGAATGAAGAATTGAAGGGAACCCCCTGAGAAGAAGGAGCTGCAAAGTTCAAAGGGAAATCCAGAGGAGTCTAGCAGGGGTGCAGAGTGACAGATGTCCTCTGGTGGCCTGCACAGAGCAGCTGGGATGCACAGGGCTTGAGGCTGGAGACAGTAACTGAGCCCTGACATGAAAAGCCTCCAATGCCGTTGGATACAGATTGCATCTCCACCTTCCTTTCAGTCTGTGCATAGTGCAATTTGATTAATCAATGGACAAATACTAATTGGCTAGCTACCAAATTCCAGGTAGTAATAACAATAGGAAACCCTGAGTCCTTACTATCTGCCAGGTATTATAAAACGCGCTTGTGCAAGTTACATCACTTAACCCCTATGAAGCAGGATTAATACTACCCCCAGCTTATGGATGAGGAAATTGAGGGTCCACAAACTTAGTAGCTTGCCCACCATCCGCAGCTCATGGCATTCCTACAACATGGCCTCAGAAGTCAAAAAGCAGCATTTCTGCCAAGTTGTATCTAGGGAAGATGTTACAGAGATCCACTGAAGTTGAAAGAGAAGAGACATTGATCTCACCACTTCATGGGAGGAATGTCAATGTCACATTGTCAGAAGAGCTTGAGGGATGGGAAATATTCTTGCTGCCATCTTTGCAAAATGCGATTTGCCTCAGATTCCACATGAAAAGGTTAACAGATTGAGGGCTGTGTCTGCCTGGGCAGCACCAAGCAGTGAACAGACTGCAGGAACATGCACCACCCATGCCCCAGGAATTCTGCTTTGGGAGATCCCTGGCTGTGTACATTACAAAGTGTTTTCTGGATGCCCACACTGTACTTTCTAGACTCACTTGTTGTGCAAAGACCTTCGTACTACTGCTGGTGTGACTTGGTGCACAGTTAGAATTAATTCAATGAGGTTGACAGTTTCTAGTCTTCCGAGCAGTGAGGTAGCTGACAGTGGGGGAAGGGGGAGTTGTGAGTTTTGTCCTCGCAGTTGCTTGCATCTAAGTCACGAACTCTCTCTAGCAGATAGCAGTAGGCTTTGTTTCGCTGAGGACTATGGTCATGTAGTCCCTTCTGGAGAATTTGTCTAGGAATGCTCATCCTGGACAGGCCTGGACCTTCTGCAAGTGGTTGAAATCTCAATGTATTCCAGTATTCTAGCTCATTTGCTAGTGTTACATTAGTCAAGATAAGAAGTTAGACATTGTGGAAGAGGAGGCGGAGGAGGAAGAGGATTGCTGAATGTGCAAATCTATTTTATTGCAGTAGGTGGTCCAAGAAGTGAAACAGTCAGAAAGGAGGTAGGTGGAATATGTTAACTGTAGGAGACTTTGAACATCAGGCTAAGTAGTTTTATCACCTTCCTTAGCCCTGTGGCTTCCTGACAATGTTGGTCATGGAACCTGTCAGTATTAAATTTTTTGAGCGCTTCCTATCAAAGTGAATAATCTCTACAGCTATACTAAATTTATTCAAGAATAGAAATCCAGGCAGATAAGGATGAATGATTATTAAAGGTGATCCTAATTTTATCCCTGTACCCCCTGTATCCTGTATCCAGATTCATGCATACATGTGCTCCATTGGAGGTCACAGGCTCAGACAACAGGATAGCTCGGAAGAGTCTTGTTCTTAGGTTAGCTAAACTCACAGTGTTATATAAGGAAATGTAATCTGGTGGGGACTCCACATAGGTAGGACTCAGGCTTCTATGGTTTTGTTTCAAAGAGAATCTATTATTCAAACATGAACTTACCTGGCTCCCTCCTAATTTTTCACATCTCCTTCCTTTCCCAGCTGTGGAGGGTTGGAATATTCATCGCATTGTTCCATCCACAGCACAAATTGCAGATCTGTAGACCTGCTGCACTTCAAATAAAGGAAAATCATGTCTCATTCTGTCAAAGCTTTTTCTTGATCCAGCGTGAAAAGATATCCGGTCTGTCTTCCTCTTTTACCATGTGCTATAATTTCTCTCTTCACCCAAATCTTGATAGCTCCCTTTCTCTGACGGCTTGTGTTGGAACCTCGTGAATCACCCGATGGGCCAATACTCCTGCTCTGCGTAGGAGAATGTCTGATAATATTGTGTAATACGCATTGAGCAGTGTGAATACGCACAGCTGTTGAATGTTAATTCTCCCAGCAGGCTTAGGAACACAAGTGCCAGGCCATACTGAAGTCATGCTTGGGTTGTCTGATCCTTTTATCAATAAGCCTGGATGGGCACATAGGCATCCAGTTTTCAAGTGGCCATAGGAAGAAGGTCAGCTTACCCACCTTGCTCTGCTGCTACCTTTTAGTGTATGCGCTTATTTTATTAGCCTGCCTGTGTCTGGAACCCAGGTTTAACTAGTTTTTCAGAGACTTGATAGTACTGGCAGTAATCATCAGGGCAGAGGCTTGCTGTGTCTTTAGGCAGGGCCCGGAATATTGGGAGGCCAGTGAAGAGTTTAGGACAAAATTTAAGGAGGCCCTCACTCTTATGGTGGCCTAAACGGGTAGTGCCAGCACCTGGGGATGAGACTCCTTAAGTTTTGCCTGCTAGGCTCCTTACTTGTCTCATCTGGTCCTGGCTTTGCCTGAACCCCCTTGTTTCTCTAGACTGACTTAGGACCCAGGACTGTTTCTGAGATAGGAGGAGGGTTATGTTGACCAGGCTTCAAACCGAATCACATCTAACCTCAGCAATAACGAAGTCTCAAGTTTTCCCACTAGGCTAGAGGGGCTGAGCTCAGATGGGTCTAAGATGTAGTCAGTGGTAACTGAAAGTGTTAAACTCCGTCAGAGGGTAGAGAAACTCTAGAGCAGAGGTTAGGGGATGAGGAACAATTCACGGCCCTTGTATATTCACACATCACCACAGCCCTTGAACAGGGGACAGGAGTGGCAGTCCCTCTGGCTATGGTGAGCGTTTGAATCATGTGCCTGTGCTCTGTTGGTGGAAGGAGCCCCCGCCCTTTGAGGTCTGGCCTATGGGCCATCTATTGCATAGTTCAATGTTGTCTCTTCAAAGCTGTGGCTTAGTTTCATCAGTGAGTCTGGTACAGGCACCATTTCTAACCCACCGGTAGCAGCATTTGAGTGTAATTCCATTCACCGTTTCACTCTTTCCAAGACCTTCAGCAACAAGCAGCACCTAATGAAATCCTTTCAGCTCACATACTACTAACCTTTGGGTAAACTTTGACTATAGGCCGAAGGTTATCAAAATAGCTCCAACGCACAAGTTAAATGGCTCCCCTTTGTCTGCAAGAGTTCATTAAAAAAAAATTGGGAGGAACAGGTAGGTTTGTTTTTCTGACTTTTTAAACGGTAGCAAGCTGGAAACAATCTAAAGGTTCAAAACGCGGGGCAGGCTGAGTCAGTTATGGTTCATCGGCTTTAAAGGAATGTTCTTCAGCAATTGAAACAAGTGAGAAAAAAGCCTTATGTAAATATGCTTGTAATATAATGTCATAAAACCAGGATACAGAATTATATTTTACTATGTGAAGCATGTGAGTGCATGGATGGAAAAGGCAAGCCTATATACAACCGGTTGCTTTGGGGTGGTGAGTTTAGCAGTGACTTCTCATGTAAATACACTTTTAATGATGTTATTTACATAATGATTTTTTTTTGGTGTGTGTGTGTGTGTGTGTGTGTGTGTGTGTGTGTGTGTGTGGTCTAAAACTATCCTGAGCTCTTGTTAGAAGTGAAGGCGGCCTGACGAGGACTGGAGATTTGTTGTCCAGTGAATGAGCAGATCCCGCTCAGCTGCTATGTGGGCTCTAGGTTCAAATGGAATCGAGACCATGGCCTTGCCACATTCTAGCTGTATCACCTTGAGAATAATCTCACCTCATCTATCATGGGTTGGAGACGTAGCCCAGTGGTACAGCACTTGCCTAACATGCATGAAGTCCCTTCACTGAAAAAAAAAAAGAAGAAGAAGAAAGAATGACATCTTTTTCCTAGGCTCTTGTAAGTCTGAGTTATATGTCTGGAGTACTTAGAAAACCTCCTGGCCCAGAGTGAACACTCGGTAAATATTAATTCTTGTGATTATATTGTGGATCAGCCATCTGCCCTAAGCTACCTCAGCCTGAGCAAAAACACTGAAGTCATAGCAATCTCTGTCTCGACGGTGACCTCATTTTTTGAGGGTCTTTGTGATGTTATCCAAGAGGCTTTCACTGCCTCAGCTGTCTGGCAAAAAGGGAGGTTCTGCTGGCCCACTCGAGGCCCACTGGCTACAGCGGGGAGACGAGTTATCTTCTCCAAGAACACAGAGGCTCCTGCTGCTGCAGCTGCAGGGCTGGCAGCCGAGGTGGCCACTACTGCAGATGCCACAGCTGGCTCGGTCTCCTGTGAATGCCCAAAGTCACATGCCCACTGCCGTGCCAATCCACTCCGGGTCCTACCACTGTATCTCCGGCAAGAAAGCATCTTGGACTTTTCCTATGCGTGCAGCCCACCACGCTCATCCCACAGGGACACTGAATTGTTCTCCACACTGTCCCTCCTCTCTGCCACTGAAACAAGCCCGATTGGAGACTGCGCATAAGTAACTCTCCCCTCTTCCCCAGGAGACCCCACAGGCTACCTGCTGCTGCCGCGGCTTGTCAGAGGGACAAGCCCAGACTCGACAGAACGCTCAGATGAGGGTAATTCTGCTCCACTGGGATCCCATGCAGCACACAGCCAGCCTGGAATGAACATTTGGACATAGGAACGGGGAGCAGATGCTCAGACAGCCGTGGGCAGGGATGGCCAGAGTGCAGGGATGGCAGGTGCCTGAGGCTATTGCTGACCGGACACGGAAGGTGGGAAGGAGGGAGGAGGGGAGCAGCTGCTGGAAAGGCAGAAGGTCTCACCGGATGCTAAAAAGATCTCCTGAAACTTGTTTGCCCAAAGCAGCTTTTACCTCCCCAGTGTCTTTCTTTCCATTGCACTTCGTGCCCCCCCATTCTTTGCTGGCTTTTAATTTATACATAAAAGGGTGTTTGAGGTTGGGGGCGGTGGCACTCCGCATACGTGATGGACTTTCTCACCTCACCCTAGAGACAGACCTATTATCTCAAATGATGCTGCCTCCCCACCATGTAGGGTGAGAAATGGGGACAGTGTTCATTAAGAAAGGAGGAGGAGGTCTGAGGAAAACTGGATGTTGTACAAAGGAAAGAAGAGGCAAAGTAAAAAGTCCTGGTGGAAATAAAGTGCTCAACCAGTCCTGTATCCATTAAAGTAATAACATCATTGCGTGGCAGGTTTATCACTCCCTAGCAGCTCCAGTGTGGGAGCCGGGGCTCTCTTTAAAAATGGGAACAGAGTTGCTTGCTGTTGCTCCAGTGTGGAAGGGTAGGTCCCCCTGTCCCTCCCCCAGGGCTCCTCTTACACATCCCCTCAACAACCTTGGACTTCTCCCACCCCCTAGAACCATCACTAAAATTCATTTCACTCTTTAATTAGATTTCATGGAGTAAGGGACTGGGAGGGGTGCTGGGAAAGGCATTCGTATGCCCTCTTTCCGCAGAGAGGGGTAATGCTGTTGAGAGGGGAGGTGGGACAATGGTTGCTATGGAGACATATTCTCAGACGTACAGACACACACTCATTTTAATGCCTCTTTTTTTTTTCAGCAGGGGAAGGATCCAGTGCCCTATTTTTAGTGTCAGATTTCAGCAAAACAATTCACTTTCATTTTATCACACACACACACACACACACACACACACACACACACACACACTGCTGGGTTTTAAAGTAGGTCACATCTTCTAACTGTATTAAGAGCTCAGATCTGCCTTGCTTGAGTAATGGAAGGTTCCACCGAAGATTTTACTGATTGAGACGAAGATCACAGACTTGTTTTGGTGCAGCTAGCTTTCATCTTGGTTCGACAGGCATTAGAACAGGCAGAATGAATAGCTGTAGGTAAATTTACATTTTAAAGACTGTTGCAAAAATGTCGAGGCCTCGATAATAGTAAGAGGAGGTAGAGAAATTAAAAATGACAAACTCAATTGTCATTTCTGTTATCAGATTATCACTGCTTATTATAAAAAATATATTCCGGAGCACCGATACTATACAGCCCATTGGGAAAGAAATAAGTCCTGGCTGGTAGCCGTCCAACTTAAAATTTTGATCTTTGTTTTAAATTGACCGAGTCTGACAGAACATGAGAACTGGAATTGGGGAAATTGGGGATTTTATTCCTGTCCCATCTGAAGTTGCAGGTTTTGAGTGCTTCTGTCTGCATTTCTTGCTTTGTGATCTTTGCCAAATCTCACAGTCCTCTGTGACTAGAATTCCCCATTGACTGGAATGAGCTCTAGATGTTCCTCTGACAGAACTAGCCTGAGGCAAATCTGTAAATTGGCCAAGAGTCCACTTTGAAAGCCCCAGACTGACCCCCCCCCCCCCC
>NW_022900945.1:47195009-47222532 GCF_012274545.1 Fukomys damarensis | reverse complement strand
CCCCCCCCCCCCGCGCCGATCTTCCCAAAGCTTCCTGTTCCACAGAGGCCAGTTCTTCTCTCCAAGAGAGCAGCAAACTCAGGCCAATTGAAGCAAGGCTAGTCTTATTTACTTATCTACTTACTTCAGTACCAGAGATTGAACCTAGGACCTCCTGCAGAGTAGGCAAGCACTCTACCACTGAGCATCTTGAGCAAAAGATTTTTTTGAGACAGGGTCTTCCGGCACTGCCCAAGATATCCTTGATCTTGTGATCTTCCTGGCTCAACCTTTCAAGTAACTGGGGTTACAGATATGTCCCGCCACACTAGATGAGGAAGGGCTAGTCTCTCCTTATTTGATGCTCAGTGCCTATTAACTGGAGCCTTTTGTTGGGTATTTCCACACTAGCAGAGACCTTTGGCCTCTCTCTCCTAACACAGAGTAAGGAATACCCAGTGAGTACAACCCAAGGGTATCCTGTGGTTCTCAGATTTAAAAAATGAGAGCATGGAATTAAATCATTAATATATTAATATATTAATACTGATGGTATCATCCAAGGAGCAAATGTGCAGTAGATTTTTATTTCCTTCATAAATTTATGCTTTCCAAACTTAACTGAGCATACATCTCCTTCTTAATCAGAAAAGAAAGTAATAAAAACAAGAATGAAGACCTCATAGTGAATAATGGCCTTGTGCAGAATGCCATGCAATGGAGTCTTTTATGAGTGAACTACAAAACCACACTTTGAAATAGGAGTTGTGGTCCCCATATAACACACGAGTAAACTAAAAAGTGGAGAGTCTGCCCGTGGCCATAAAACTAGCAAGTGGCAGAATGAGGATTCAAGCATAGGTCTGTAAAAGTTCAAACCCATGTGCTTCCTAACCAAGTGCTTCCCAAATGAGTGTAGCCACCATTTATTAAATACTCAGTAAGTGCCAAAAACCATAGATCTATATGTATATATCAAATATGCACAATAAGTTTATTTTAAAATCTGTATTATACAGTTAAGAACTGAGGTTCAAAAATGTTAATTTACCCAAAGTCACAAGTAGAAAGTAATGAAGTGAGGAAAACTTGAATCCAGGTCTTTGCAAAGCTAATAGTAGTGCCATAGGCTGTGGGTTCATATTGGGGGGTTGAGAAAAACCTTACACAGGCATTCTATAATACAGATGTCCTCCTGTTATATACACAATGCCCTTTTCATTCTAAACTCTGGGCTTTGATTGCCTAACAAATGTATTTACTTGCTGTGTAGAATATAGATCTATACACCTCTAAGAGATAAAAGTCTAGGCATGTAGGCTTTGATCAAACAACCCACTGATATGGATATTTTGCTTATGAAACTATTGATTCTATTCATGTGGGTCCCTGAATCTCAGTCTGGTACAACTACTGTGGAAAGTTACATGGAGAGTTACATGCTTTACTGTTGTATTAGAATGACTAGGCTAGCAACGTCATCTACACTAACCAAAATACAAATTGGTACCAGGAATAGGGTAGACAGGTGTTATACAAAGTCCTAAAATCCATGTGCAACCTGAGAATATGAAACAAAAGCTAAACCCAACCAATCCTTATGATATTAAGGAAGTAACACATGATGTACTCTCTGCCTTTGGCCTGCCATCTAAATTGACTAGCAGCAGTTCAGTGATCTGGGAATGTAGGATGAAAAAGACAAATCTTTTGAGTCTGAAAAAATACCTTCATAGGCAGTGGAACCAAAGCTAAACTCCATTCAAGTTCTGGTAAAAGTTCTCTCTTAGACAATGGTTGCTTGGTGGTCACTATCTAAGGAAAGCTGTTACTTACTTTCCTTCCAAACCTTGTTGTTTCAAAAAGTCTCCACTAGAGTTCATTAAATTAGGAGAAGGAAAGGGCAGAAGATATAGGTAAACAACTTGAGTCCTGATATTTAACAAGTCTTTTTAGACAAGTTCATTGACTGTTTTATTCATGGATGGAACCCACAGAAGGCAAGAGATACTTCCTGAGCTTTGAAGGGATTGCACTGTCCAAAATCCATAAATTTATCCTGCCAAAGCCTATAATGATTCAAGCCTAAAGCAGCTCTTGTGCCTGTAAGTTTGCATCAGCAAGAAAGGGATTCTGAAAGCCAAAGCATTGTGGCCCACGTGGGACATAGTTGCCACTTCCTGCCTCAGAAACGCATAGAGGGTACTGGACACAGGAGCCCCTCATCAGAGCAGTCACGTTCCTCTCTTTTTCCTTGGAAAAGAGTTCCCTGTATTCTTGTTCAGCAAGATTTGATCATTACCATAAGGTATGACTTGCGGGGGTGTTACACGTTCTAAGGGGAGTTCTGCGTTTTTCTTGTTCTTACTCCAAACAGCTCACATGCACTGAACCTTTAATGCAGTAATGTTAATGGACAGCCTGAAGGAGGTGATTAGGTTATAAGCTCCACTCTCACCAATGGGATGAGTATCCTTATAAGAGGGCTTGAAGGACTTTGATTGGTCCTTCTCTTGCCCTTCTGCTTTGTGAAGCTGCAGCAGGAGGTACCATCTTTGGAACAGAGATTTCATCAGACACCAAATGTGCTGGCATTTTGATCTTGGATTTCCCAACTTCCAGAACTGTGAGCAATACATTTCCATTATTGTTCGATTACCCAGTCTAAGGTATTTTGTGACAGCAGCTTGAACAAGGTCCATTTGCAGGGTTATTTAACATCACCTCTGGCCTAAAAGAGGGAGATTAAATGCCACTCAGAAATCTTGACTTAGAGCTGCAGGTGGTCCATGGTGAGGCTCTGTGGTCTCACTCTTTGAGGAAGAGATATGTCCTACACGAAGAAGAGGAATACACAGATATTTGGGGGAGATCAAAAGGGCAAACTATGGCAAGAGCTGTGTAATTGTTGCAAAACATTTGCTTTTTTTTTTTTACCATTGTATAGTATTAGAATTCTTAATACTCATCCAGGCACATGTTGCTAGAAAGACTTCACTTTCCATTCTTCTTGGCTCCTTCTCAGTCAGTTAAGTTCATGTAAGTTTTGGTCAGTTTGCTGTAAGTACTAGTAGTGTAAGCAACTTCTAGCAAGTGTTCTTGAAGGGAGGAGCTATTCTCTTCTCTTTACTTTTTTTCTTTTTTATTCTGAATAAAACGGGGAGATAAGGGCTGGCTGAAGCTAAAGCACTCAATTATCTCATGAGATAATTTAGGAAATGAAAATTATGCAGATAAGGCATAAAAACAAGAAACAAGAATCTGAGTTCCTGTCATTGTGAATTATTTTACAGTCTGTGAACTGTTCATCAGGCTTACATGAAAGAAAAATAAATTCGTATGTTTGATGCACTCTGCAGGGACTTGGGAGAGTTCAGCCTCACCCTGCCAAACCTAATCTTAATGAATACCTGAGAACTTGTGCTTTTGCATTAACCCAGTTTTCCTAAAATGAGCATATATCTTGGCGACTGAGGACGAAGAGTGGCTCAGAAAAGCCACAAAGCGAAGTAAACACAAGGTCACCTTATCCATATGACACATCAATTAGAAGAGAATCGAAGCTCAGGGAATTTGTATTCTGCTATACTATAATTTATATCATCATCAA
Source organism: Fukomys damarensis (assembly GCF_012274545.1). Taxonomy (NCBI): domain Eukaryota; kingdom Metazoa; phylum Chordata; class Mammalia; order Rodentia; family Bathyergidae; genus Fukomys; species Fukomys damarensis. The sequence continues at coordinate 47,218,943 of NW_022900945.1, read as the reverse complement.
TATCTGTAGGAGTAATAAATACCCATCCCTTTTTTGTTTGTTTTGAGGTACTGAAATGTCAGAAACCTGAGTTCATTTACTTCTCTGGGCTTGGGACAAGCTGCCTGCCTGCTAATTCTTTAGATGACCATTTGCCAGATAGTTTTAGGAAGAAGTAGCCAATAGGCACAGAAGAGCTAAGGCTCTGGAAAGTGACGACATTATTCCAAGTTCTTTTAAAGTTGATAAATTTTTAATATCCTGACAATTATTTCAATTTTGTTCTTACCTAATTTGGTATAAATCTATTTTTACTTTCTAGCTCTTTCTTCTATCTCAGAACTGACTTCAGGGTTTTTTTTTCTTCTGACTTTGGTTTATAATGTGGGAACTTTTATATTGTATTTCTTCCAAATTATATTTTATTAACTTGATGCAGTTGTGGCCTGCCTCTGATGTCATAAAATTACTCAATCCCTTCAATATAATATCAATTCAAAGACTTCATTATTGGTTACCTAAATATTACTAGTTCCCTTCCGTTTCCTCTCTTGTACAATGATAACGGTTGTTTATAAAATCGCTTTGAAATTACCAAGGGGAAAGAGCAACATCAAGATAAAGTGCTGTGTTGTTCTTCCCTGGAATCATGCCTTGGCTCAGATTTGAACTTGGGGTATAAATTGTAAAAGGCTCTGCCAAGAGTGCTCCAGTTCTGATATGCGGCACTGGATGAATTTCTGCTTCTCAGCCAGGCCACTGTGCAATTTGGGAGAGATGGGAAAGGAGGGTCAGGCAGGGAAGGGATGAATTTTGTCCTGGGGCTATTACGCTACTTCCTACCATCGCCCTGCACACACTTTCTGCCTGCCTTCCTCCTACAAATGCTCACTGAATACTGAGGTATCTCATCTTTAAAGGCAGTGGCACCAACGAACTGGGGTCACATCCAGACACTGCAGACAATGGCCCAGGGGAGGCCTGGCCAAAGACTAGCATATGTGCTGCACATGGAGACTCTTAAGAAAGCACTGATCCTAGTCAGCCCCCAGCATTGTGAGATTATATTAAAAAAAAAACAACAACAACTATTGTTTTAAATCACTGTGTTCCAGAATGGCTTTAAATGGAGCAAATGGTCATTGAAATGAGCACTTAGTGTGAACCAGTAACTGTTCTAGAACCTGGAAGGTGAAAGTGAGCAAAACAAACAGAAATCAGTGCCCTCGAGAACCCACATAGTAGTGGGCGAGTCAATAACACACACACACACACACACACACACACACACACACACACAAATAATACCCAAGGAGAAAAAAATAAAGAAGCAAAAGGGAATATGAGAATGGGGGTAGCCAGGAAGGGACTCACTGAGAAGACTTTTGAGTTAAGAACTAAAAGGAAGTGGAAAGTTGGTTATGTGGCTTACCGGGGGGAAGACTTCCTGAGGAGCACATGATAGCCATAAAGCCCCTAAAAGAGGAGTGTGTCTGGTGTAGACAATGAACAGCAGAATCCATTTCAGCTGGGCAAAGGAAACAAGGGCAGGTAGTTGGTGATTACGTTAAAGAGGCTGGGGTATACATAGGTCCTGAAGGTCTGAAGAAGGACTTTGGCCTTCATTCTGCATGAGATCAGAGCCACTGGAAGACTTTGAGCTGAGCACTGATGGCATTTGACTTCCGATTTAACAAGAGCACTCTGGGTGCTAGGACGAAACAAGAGCAGACGGCCAAACAGACAAAGGAGACTGTTTGGAGCTTTTGTGACAGTGCCAGGAAGAGATGAGCGTGGTTTGGGTCTGGGTGGTGACAGGAGCAGGTGGTGAAGAAGAGATTACACTCTGTATTTTGAAAGTGTAGTGGATGATGGACTAAATTTGGGGTAGGTGAGAAAGAGAAGCCAAAGATGATACCAAAATATGAGCATCTAGAAAAGGATGGCACTAATAACTGAGGTGGAGAACTCAGCAGATGGAGCAGGCAGAGGGAAAATGTCCAATGCTCCTTTTTGATTTCCTAACTTGTCTTCCTTCTGCCCTCTCTCCCTTCCCATTCCCACACATTTCTCAGGAGACAACATATTAGCTATAGCAGGAAGTCCCAGGAGGGAAGGCAGCCCTTCCTTTGAAGTCTATAGCCACCATTTCAGGTCTAGGGATTTGAGTGTAAACAAGTGTCCAGTCCGGTTTGTTCCTGTCTTAGTATACTCTGGGCAGAGATGTGGGCTGCTGGGTGAAGCTGGCATATTCAAAAAATAGAAAGTGGGGAAAATTCTCTCTTCCTGTAACAATCATGGATGCTGTGAAGCACCTGGACTTTCTGAGAGGTGGCCCTCCCACCACAGTCAGGCTCAACAATGGATGCTCTCAACCAGATTTCCAGGACTGCTAAGGAGAGAAAGATCCTTGGGTTCCCCCATTCTGTTGCTCCCACAGCAGGATGTCAGATATCTCATGGCCACACAACAGGGATGCGGGCTGAAGAGTAATATTCTCACAAAATAACTTAGAAACTCAGTAGAAGAAAGAGTGGCTGGGAAATTTCCTAGTGGTTGAGGCTTTCTGGTGGAAGGTGAAACGAGGTGGAATCAATCAGACCTGGAGAATAGTGGTGGTACGTGCATCCCGGTGGGTCTTTGACAAGAAGGGTCCTTGAGTGTGGTGCATTTTCAGTATGCTCAGTCAGCAAGCCTGCACACCCAGCTGGTCTCAGTAAAAACCAGTGAGTGAACAGACCTGAAGGATCACAGTCAGAAGCGTGCTGCTAAATGTATAACAACTGGCTTCCGGATATGTGTGGGGTGGGATGATGGCAGAGTTTGCCAGTTTCCTTTGTGTAAATGCACTGGCTATGACTATTTCAGACTACCAACGGGAGGTGGCTGAACACAGATTTAATAAGGCATCGCCATGTATGCACTTTCTACCGAACAGGTATAATAGAGGCAAATAATCCATGAACATAGATAGAACAGTCAAATGTGGTAAAAGGATTATAAGTGATACATTTCGAGCACTTATCGCCTTAGTCTTAAATGTAATTATTTAATGGAAAGTATACAGAATATAATATTTATTAATGGCTACACTTAACACCTGGCCCTCCAAATCCCTGAAAACTTCACCAGTTCCTCAGCTCCAAAAGACCACCAGAAGAGCTTTAGAGCTCTTAGCGCTCATCTGCTTTGTTTACACAGAGCCACCTTCCCCATCTCGGGTGGCCCAGCCTTTGCCACGCGGTTGGCTTGTCTGATTTAACAAGGACCTGGCCCGCTGCTTCCATCACTCACCAGGTGAGCAGGAGCCAATTTCTACTTCCGGATTTGACTTGAGTTTCCGTTCCTTCTCTCCCAGGAGGCACTGGGCTCTCGCGAAAACAGCCCCCGCCACTTCTAGATTGTCCATATCTGCATGGGGAAAAACGGTCAGGGTTTTGACTGGGAATGGTCAAGAGGGGGAAGGGAACCAAATCTTTTCACAACTTTGCCCACCCAGGAACAAGGTCCTACCTGACCTACATTTATATAACTGAAAGAGACTGAGTGATTTGTCACTGAACAAGGAATTTGTGCTTAAGGGTGCTGTGACAGTGGAGTCAACAATACCACATTCATGTAAGTAACTACAGGAAGCCACTTAAGAGGTTCTTCATAGAACCAGCAAGGCACACTTCAGTGTGTGGGTTTTTTTGCTGTTCTTGCCTATAGTAGGGAGAAGCAACTCCAAGTACAGAAAAGAAAAACACAAGTTTACTCTAGACTGCTTTCCTTGGGGAGGCCTTGAGTTTCTCTCCTTTCCTCTGCTGTCTCCCCTCCCAACCCAACTTTATTTCTCCTTTCCCTCAACAATTATCCAGTGCCTCTCTTAGAACATGCCACCAAAGTGCTAGGAATGCCAAGATAAGAAAGAGGAATTCATTTTTCTTTTCCTTTCATTCATTCCCTACAAATCTGCTAGGACTTTCTTTAAAAATGCAAATCAAAATGTTACCCAACTCTTTTCCTTTCCCTTCTCTTTCATTTATTTACTTCCATTCTCTTCCCATTCTTCCTGTTTTTTTAAAAAAATTATACATATATATGTATATATATATATATATATATATATATATACATATATATATATATATATAGACTCCCTTTTTTATTCATCAAAAAGCCTGAATGGATTAGCAGCCAGTTCATAGGACTTTGACTTGAGGAGGGCCCAGACCAGTGGTACTGGAAGTCTGGCTACATACGAGTTGATTGAGATAGCAGAAGCTAAATTTCTCAGTACTGGGGAAGGGAGTTACAAATATGGAAAGAGGGAATCCAAAATAAGCCTTGTGGTGTTGGATTGAAACTGGAGTTACTGGTGTAAATTATGAGACAGATGGATAGATAGATAGAAATAGAGATGGATAGATACAGAAATGGAAGGTGTGTATGTGTATGTGTATACATACACATAGGTTTTCTAGCTCCATCCAGTGAAAGAACCAGAGGAACCCACAAATTAATGAGTACTGAGTACACTGAGTGCTCTCAGATCTTAGTTCTCAGCACTGCTGTATTCTTCAAGGGAATTATGTTTTCCTTGGACAAATGGGCTGATTCCAGGACTGGGGCCAGGTAAAAAACAATATGAACCTAAAAGATCTCTTCCTTTCCCTTCTCTTCCCTTCCCTTCCCTTCCCTGCCCTGCCCTCCCCTCCCCACCTTTTTTCTTTTTCCCTCCATTGTACTGGGTATTGAACCCAGGATTTCATACAGGGCTAGCACTCTATCACTGAGAAACACACTCAGCCTAACCCTAGAACATCTTATTGTACCAAAATATAAGGAATTTTTTTCTGAGAACGATAAGGATGTGTTAAAAGGACACTGAAATCAGCTTGAGGGGGCTTCTACTGACCAAATCTGGGACAAGTTGAGGCTTAAAATAAAATAAAGTCCTATAAATAAATTGCAGCCCATGTGTGCACAGAGATACAGTTCTGTAAATGAATAAATAATGTAAAGAAGATTATTTCTTACCATAGAAAGTCAACTAATATTCAGTAATCAATACAAACTAATGATAGGAGAAAAATTTCCATTCAGCAGCCATCAGAGTAGTAGTTAATTCAGGCAAGAAACATCAATGGAAGACGGGGAGGCTGGGTCCACACAGGCTCAGGGCTCAGCCACTCCCTGTCATGGCATTTCCAGATCAGTGTGGGTGACACCCTCAGAACTGACCATGTGTTGTGCATGTGGTGGACCTGGATGCACAGCCTGGCCATCTCCCAGGCTCTTTTCATCACTCGTGAGTGCTCAGTTCATGAGCTTGAACAGAATTTTACAGAAAGATTTGTAAAAGCTGCTCCCTGAAATTACGCACAATGTCTAACGCTAATATAATAATAACAGTTCTAACATTCATTGCGTGCTCATCATATACCAAGGTGCATTGACATGTCTTCTCTCGTTTGATCCTTCCAGAAAAGACTATTCTTGTCCACGCTCTGCCAACAAGAACATGGAAGTCCAAAGACTTTAAGTAGTAACTTCACAAGAAGAAGGATCTGCTTTATAAATACTGGCAGTGACTCAAGGACATGTGAGTGTCTCCAGGACAGCGTTCTGTGTCCAAAGTGTGAACCTCTGCTTTCCACGAGCAGCCTGTGTGAGTGGGAGAGTGTTTCAGGCCCCCAAAAGGTTAAGACTAAGCGGTAAGATTGGCATTAACCAGCCACAAACGCTTGCTCACTTGCCTAGGGATACTTGTCTTCCAGTGACATTTATGTCTTCAAATGCAATTTATTTTTTCCCTCCCTCACCTACCTGGCGAGCTTATGATGGCATAAACTGGAGGAGGGATTAGAAGGAGTGGAACATATGCAGAGGGAGCCAGCAAGGGAAATCAGCCCAGGTGTGGACAGTAAGGGGGTATTAGTCTGCAGAGAGTTTAAAAATAATAATGTAACAACTGAATCCTTCTGGTGTATAGAATCACCATGCTCCCTGGCGATTCTAAACCGTGTCAGTGATAAAATGTTCCTCCCAGCTTCTACCCTCTACCCCCTCAGAATACCACTGGTTGGAAGAGATCCATCAAACTGGATTGGGAGCTTTATCCAATTTCAAATTCCCAGAAAATGCAATGTCTTGGATGCAACAGATGCTCACTGAACATCAAATTGAAACAAACAAACAAACCAACAAAACAGCTATGCAATTTCACACAGTTATGTGTGCAGTCCTTTAAAATCTGGGCTGGAGCTCCCCCAGAGTCCTGTCTGGGTGTCACCTATCACAAAACAAACTTGCAGCAACACAGAGCCCCTCTGTTAAAACAGAGAAAAACCAAGGTAATTGCCCAAAAAAACGTCGGTGAAGTGGGAGCTTTGCCAGAGTGTGGCCGACAGCTGCTTTCATTTCTCACCCTCCATTTGTAGTGGTTATCGGGCATGCCCTCGAGTGGTTTTATTGATATATTTTATTTCGTTCACTTGGAAAAGCAGGAAAAATCACCTCATAACTCAAGATATTAAAGGATCCATTAGTTCTAGTCGGGCCTGGGATCCTAAGGGGAACTAAGTGCTTAGAAAATACTTCTCCTACCACGCGGACAGCCTCACCAGATTCCTGGAGCTGCTCATAATTGGGACCAGCTGGCAGGAGAGCAAGAGGCCCCTGTGCTGGGCTGGGAATCGGGTTACAGATTTCATCCCTAGAAAGAGGCTAGTCTCCATTAAGGGTTAAGATGTGGGAAGTTAAAAGATTGGTGCTTAAGAACTGTAATGTAAATTGGCTAAGTAGAACCTGAAAACAAAGAGCATTCACATGAGCCACTGTAGCCCCTTGCTTGGTGCAGGACAAAGAGCGTATAAAATACACCGAGGAGACTGTACAGGGCCACAGCTCCAGCCACACTGAGCTTTATAGTTTCTCTCTCCAGAGCTGGCATCCCCGATGTGTACACTGCCCTGTATCTTTCCGTTCCCCAAAGTTATTTGCTTCAGCGTGGCAGGACTGCCCTCCCCGCCGGCACACAGGAAAAGGAGGACTCCACGCAGGTAGCATCTGTGACGCTCAGCGCAGGCCCTCCTTGCTGTTTCTGGAGCTCCACTTTCCGCTTCCTAGGTTTGCCCTGCACAATTCCTGAGGCCCGACCGCGAGGCTGTGGCCCTGGCCCTGGGCTTGCCAGCCTGGATTTGGAATCTGAAGGACTCGAGACAAGCCCTCAGGCGCGTGCGCGATTATTCAGCGCAAGTACTGGCCGTGGTGGCCTTAGCAACTGGAGGCCAGGGTGCTGGTGGCTTTCTCCGAGAGTGGGTCTCAGTGAGGCAACCTTGGCCGTTTCTTTAGTGTCAGCTCCTTTGGTTCAGGCTTGTTTTCTGAGCCGGATTTTCCAGGCTTCCTGTCGATTCTGTGAACTATTTGAATGTTCAGCAATATTTATTTTTTATTTTTTCTGTTTAACAGTTAATTTCTGGTGTCAGAAACCAAGTACCCTGCTTAGTATAACATCTGGCCTTACAAAACTTAGAGATGAAGACCAGTGCTTAAGAGGGAGAAGGGGAGAGAGGGAAAACACAAGTGGAATAAAGAAAGAGAATTAGGAAGCAGAAGAGGTTGAGGCATCGTGGAACTGTGGAGAAAAGGAGAGGGGAATGATGTTGGGGTGGGGAGGGGAGAAAGTAAAAGAATCAGCAGGTGAGGCAGAAAAGCCCGGAAGGGGTCATGCACCGTGTTAACGCTTGTAATAGGAACCTTGAAGGAAATTGCCAAAGTGGCCTCCCTGAGGTATTTCTGCTTTTCTATTTCTGGCAGATAATGTGGTTTAAAATTTTTTGTGTGTGTGTGACTGTTTTAGGAACAACAGTTCCTTGATTTGGACATGCTTCTGGGGATAAACGAAGGTATTAGCTTTTCCTTTCTTCATTTGTCTAGCTTGCTGCATGCTCGGACGGGCACAGATATATGGGCATGAATATGCACAGTGGGATATGATAAATATGTGCACGAGGAAAGTAGGTCTTGGGCTAGTTGTGTAGGTGGAGAAATTTTATGTAATGAGCTTATTTAGAATCTCAAAGGGAAAACATTACTTACTCTGCCATATTAACATACATTTGTCTTATTGGGAAGACAGAATGAAGAATCTTTGACAATTAATAGAAATCATAGGAAAAATTATGATTAAGTGCCATCTGCTGGCGTCTGTGCACGTTGTTTTTGTGCAGCTTCAAGCCTGTCCTCATGATTACCCAGAGTCTCTCTGGTGCTGAGGGTGCACTTTCCTGTTCCATATTTGGCCTGTTAATGAGTACGGCCTTTTGTGGGTACTTATGTGTGGGCGGGGGTGTGTGTGTAGATGCGTGTGAATGAAACTAATTTGGGAAAACAAATTCACCTTACAAAAATCCATCTCCTCAATTCTGCTCGGAGAGAGCAGACTAGGGCTTATTTTAAAATTCTGTTTTGGTAGCAGATTGCAAGAGCAATATGTGCTTAGCCCATGTACAGGAGTGGGGTGCAGTGCTCGCTTCGGCAGCACATATACTAAAATAGGAGTGGGGTGCAAAGCAGGGTTGGTGCTTTGAAAGTGACTCCCCCTTCGGCTCCCATCCTCTGCTCAGACTGAGTGTGTGTATGGTTTACCTCTCAAAAGCTCTGTCTAGCTTCTGGCAGGTGAGGCATTTCCGTATTTCATTTTGATGGCACTGCCACAAGGGAGACTCCGTTGCTCCGAAGGTGGTGTGAAGGAGAACAGTTTCCACGTGAACATATTTGACCTCTTGCCCTTGTCCAGCTCTGGAGCCTGGGCTGGAAGTGCTCAGCAGGAAGTAGGTCTTGCTGTTAGTAAATCACCAAGACTCGTGTTTACATGGTGAGTCGGGTCCAGGCCACCCTTTGTCTCTCCAAGTAGACCCTGGAATGGATTATTTATCTGGAAAATTCACATTCCAAATCCATCACTTTCAACTGTGATGAATGTGGTTGATGGTCAGTAGTTCTCAAGTAATAGTACTAGTAATAGTTACCATTGCTTGAGTGAGCCGTAAAGCAGGAGCTGTTTTCTTAGAATGTCAACAACATCTAATGTCAAATGAGCATCGCTTATTCTTTTAATGTTATACATGGTACACGAAAAGAGTACCTGTAGGATATGTCTGCTATAAGGTATAGTAATAGTAAGATGCACTGCAATAGTCCCCTTTCATTTATTTGACTTGGGGTTAGAATCGGAATGTTACTGTGCTGTTTCACAGTGGTAGATTCACAGGTGTGTTGGCTCCGTTCTCACACTCTTGTGAGCTAAGTGTGACTCTTCCCATTTTACAGATAGGTAAATCAGAGAAAGAGAAGAGAGGAAAGAAAGAAAGAGAAAGAGAAGCAGTAGCCACGTGACCGCTTTGTTCATGGACCTGTGGATGCGTCACTCCCGGGCTGAGGTGATATAACTTCAGTGAGCACAGGCTCTCTCTGGTGCGGCAGGCACTGTTAGCACTTAGCTTTCACTCCCTAGAGTTTCTTCCTACCATCAGCCTCTTTCTGTTGTCACCTGTAACTTCTTGTTCAAGGGGTGAAACAGGTCAGAACTGCCCGGGATGGCCTTGATAGCACCACGTAGCACATGGTGATGAATACCACCCTCTTTTCCCCCCTTGAGTGGGCGGACTCTGGGGCACATGTCTTGCTCTGTCTCAGAGTCCTTCAGTCATTCCCTGTTCATGGGAGCATTGCACGCTGATTTCCTTTCCTTCTGGCTCACTTTCGCATTCCTGAATAAAGTTCTTGTGCTCACATCCAGTCTTTGAGTCAGTTTCTTTTGTTCCCAGGGTGTAGCTACTACTGAAGAGTGTCCTCCATGTGGGGGCTCATGTCCCTTTCAGTGCAGGCCATATGACCTCAGGGTCTGGGAGAGCCATCATCCACAAACAGCCTTTACCTGCCGTCTCCATGGAGCCCCTCAGCTACAAGAGAGCTACCTCCCCTAAGGTTCTCCATGACTGACACAGAGGAATAAGGGCCTGGCCATCCCAGCTCAGTCTGACGGCTCTGGAGAGCTCCCCAAGCTCTGGAGATCCAGGTGAAGGGAGAGCCACAGCTGGGTCTGCAGGGCAGCTCAGCTTCGCCCTCTGCGCAGTCCAGTGTCTTCCTCTTTTCATGGGTGTTGACCCCAGGGGTACCCCAAAGTCACTCCCTAACTAACGTCCTCTATGCTGGTTTCCTTTCAGACTGCTCTGCGTGAACCACAATCCGCCCCACTTTATCAGCATGGGTCCTCTAGTCCCCAGTGCACATAACGGGAGCCACACCCCTCGTGGGGAGTGTGTCCAGTGAGCGACACTAAGCATTTGTTGTGTCGGGTCTGTGATATTTCAGGCTTAACTTGTTAGGACGGTGTGCTGGTCAGTCTTTTTGTCAAGGGAACAATACACCCGGCGTACACAGCTTAAGGGGAAAAGGACCGGCCCACGGTTTTCAGGTGTTTTAGCCCCTGGCTGGCTGGCTGCAAATGCAGAAACATCATGGCGGGTCTACATGGTGGAGGAAAACTGCTCAGCTCCTGACACCTGGGAAATGAGGAAAGCAGGAGCCAGAGAGGGAGGGGAGGAAGGGCGGGTGGACCAGGGACAAGAATATATAAATATACCCTTCTAGGTTATGCCCCCAGGAGCCTACTTCCTCTAGCCAGGCCTACCTCACACAGCACGTTCAGCATGAACTCAGCCTGTGAGGCGAGCATCCCCACGGTCTAACGCCCTTCCAGAAGCCTGCCTCGGACCACATGAGCCTTTTCCATCCAATCCATGACAGAGTATGCAATGCAATGAACTTGCTTATTTAAAGCAAATAATTGATTTCTTTATATTTTACAGTCTTGGGAGTCAAATCCAGGGCTGCATGCATGGTAGGAGGGTACCTCACCACTGAGCTACTCCCCAGCCCCCACTGTAAATTTAAATGTGACTGCAAAGCCTGCATTCTTTCCATGTATCACTTAATTTCTTGAAAATGATTCCTCCTCTGGGTTTGGCGGTGCTGTTCAGAAAATGACCCTCTAGGGCAGTGGTGGGTGGCAAAGCTCTCAGAGGCTGAGTACCCAAATTACAACTCAAAACCTGCTCATTTATTGCAAAGTGCCAACCAACCCTGCAATTAAAGCAGAATATGGACGTTTTAGTTTAGGGAAAAAATCCTCATACATTAACATCGTTTGTCTTAAAAGAAAAACAAATAACACGGGCCATAGGTTCGCCACCCCTGCTCTAGAGTTTGGCTCTTTGGCCTACTAAGTCCTCTAAGCTGAAGGAGACTAGAAGTCTTCAGAAACAGCCTGAGAAACAAAGTCACTCTTGCCCTTCTCCTGCCCCACCCCATTCAAATCACAGAACCTAGGATTCTTCTTCTGCAATGTACGGCACAGGGATTAGAACGTCTCTTCATCAAAGCCAGCTACGAGACCTAGAAAGGTCACTCTCTTCCTCCTCCCTTGAAGGTCCCAGTTCAACAGGTCCTGCCCCCTATCTGAGAGGAAGGGAGGCAGATTTTCTGGGTTTCCTCATGTTCGCTCAGTCACATTTCGTGGCTGACAATGTTTCATCCAAACTAAACATAAAAATAGAATGGTTTTCCCCAAGTCTTTGAAGGTACGCTTTCGAAGTTTCTGCTGTTACATAATCTGTAATTAAATAAACTCGTCGTGCTCTTTCTTATTGACCCATTTTTGTTGTTGTTGTTGTAGCAGTGTCAGCTGTGATCCTTAAGACAGGTGAAGAAGTGTCGCCCATGTTTCTGCCTGCAGCTAGAAAGTTAATATCTGCTCCCATAACTGCCCACGTGCAATCGTAAGAATAAATAAAGGAGATCAGAGAAGGGCATGGGAACCTGCCTGGAAGAACTCAGGGCTATTTTTCATGGATTATTTCATTTATTCATTTAAGAGCCTTAAAGACGAAACCTTTATAAAATAAAGCATTTAGGGTTATTCTGCTTATTGAAGAAGCTACGTCTGGGAGTAGAGCTGAGGATGAACGAGAGACTACGGTCTGATGGCAGAGAGAATAGTGTAGGAAGTGCGTGATATTCTGCTCGAGAAATCACAAGGTCCTGTGCTGGGGGTAGCGAAAGGAGGGTGAGCAAGTTCAGATGCGTGAGCTGGTGCTGCGGGATGGGTTGCATGATTGGCTGAGGCTGGAAGAAACTCTCTGGTAGGATAGAGAGCAGGCTTGTGGGGAGCTAGCGCCACTGAATTTTCTGCAGATGAGCAGATAGTGATTTCTATGGGGGAATTGAATATATAGGCTTGGTGACCGGGGGTAGGCCTAGAGGGGCAGTGCAGATTTGGGGTTATCTCTCTCAGAGGGTAAATGAGGGCGTGGCAAGGTGAGTAATAGAAGGAGCTTATACATTGGATAAGATCAGCCCTGACATCAAATTCCAGCTCTGCCATTTACTGGTGGCGCAATCTTAGATGTGTAGGGTGACCTCGATTTCCTCGTTTGTAAAATTGGGGATGACAATGGGAAGCCCAGAGGGTTATAATAATAAGCATTTAGAATTCCCAGAAGAAAGTCTGGAACTTAAGAAGCAGCCCCTTGAATGTAACTATTATTGGGGGATGAGACCACAAGGGGAGAGTGTGTTGAGAGGAAAGGAAGCAGAAGGCGGCCACAGCCCTGGAGAACTGAGGTGTAGTAGGCAGATAAAGAAGAAGAATGTTTAGTGAAATACGTCAGACACAGAAGTTTAAATACCACATGGTTTCTCTTGTATAAGAACCACCCCCTTTCTGAATTGTGAAGCAGTTCTCTCAGGGAGGGAGGGAGAGAGTGGGGGAGACAGCAGAGTACTGGATAGATAAATAGGAAGTAGGAGATCTCTTTCAAATGGATGGGCAGACAGAGATGGAAAGGGAGGGAAAGGAGATGGACAGAAGGGAGTTGAAGTGGGGAAAAGATGATGAAAATAAAGCTTTTGCAAAGGGGACGAGGATCAAGAGTTAGAGGAAGCAGTGGGGAGGGGCAGGCCATGGGGGAAAAAAGAATCAAGATGCATTGTGTCCGTATACCAATGCCTCGGTGAGAAATGTAATCACTGTGGACTGCAAGCATGTACTAATAAATAAAAGAAAAAAGACAGAGGGACCATAGAATCCGAAGATGGAAGTGTCCAGGAAGTAAAAGGATGTGAACTCTTCAAGTAAAAGAGGCTCTTAGCTGCTATCCACACCAATGTAAAGAACTGGAACAAAAAAGATACTTTCACAGAGGAAGAAATACAGATGGTGGGCTGGGGTTATGATTCAGTGGTAGAGTTTTTGCCTAGCACGTGCTAGGCCCTGAGTTTGACTCCCCAGCACTATACACGTGTGCGTGCATGCACACACACACACACACACACACACAAATATGAAAGGCAAACAAACTGATCAAAAGGTGCTAGCCCTGAGTTACTCCCCAGCACTATACACGTGTGCGTGCATGCACACACACACACACACACACACACAAATATGAAAGGCAAACAAACTGATCAAAAGGTGCTTAGTTCCACTTATCATTAAGCAATACAAATTAAGGTATTAATAGGGCACTCCCTCTCACCAGTAGATTGGTAGAGATGATAAAGTTAGTGATATCCAGTGTTGGCCAAAGCATGAAGAAACCTTATGTATGTTCCTATACTTTATGGGAATGTACATCCATGACATTTTTTTACAGAACAAGTTGTCACAATACATCCAAATTGTCCACTTATCATTAAGCAATACAAATTAAGGTATTAATAGGGCACTCCCTCTCACCAGTAGATTGGTAGAGATGATAAAGTTAGTGATATCCAGTGTTGGCCAAAGCATGAAGAAACCTTATGTATGTTCCTATACTTTATGGGAATGTACATCCATGACATTTTTTTACAGAACAAGTTGTCACAATACATCCAAATTGTGAAGGCATACGTCTTTGATCCAGACTTTACACTTCTAAGAATATGCTCAACAACCTCACAAGTGTACAAAGATACTTCTAAGATACTAATTATAACATGGTTTAACACAGCAAACAAAAAAAAAATAAAAAAAAACAAGAAACAATTTAAATGTTCATCGAGAAAAAGACTGATGAGCTAAAATACAGACCACCCTTGCAACTGGGGTGGTGGGAAGAGGGTGGGATTTGCAATGGAGATACAGGGCATGCCTGAAAAGGCATGACTGGAACCATGTGTGTCAAAATTGGGTAAAAAGAGGCCAGGAGGAGCATCCCCCATTTGTACGTGGGCTGACGAAACCATGGAGGGACATACTCACGTGCACAGTTTCGTTTTGTTGGGGGAGATGCTGATGCCATAGGTGGTGACCCTTCTTTCCAGCCCCATCATTCTTTGATTTAGCTCAGTGGTTCTGCCGCCTGCCTTGCAAGCACAAGGTCTTCAGTTTGATCCCTGGTACCACACACACACACACACACACACACACACACACACACAAAAAAAAAAAATAGCAGGGCGTGTTGGTGCACACCTGTAATCCCAGCACTCAGGTGGCTGAGGCAGGAGGATCGCTGTGAGTTCAAGACCAGCCTGGGCTACAATTGAGTTCCAAGTCAGTCTCATCCACATAGTGAGACCTTGTCTCAAAAAATCTAAAAAATAAAAAAAAAATCAGGACACATTTAGTGTGATTAGACTTCTTGTAAATGCTGGTCAAGGGTTGGAATTTTGTGTCAAGCATGGCATGGGCCCAAAGACAGTCAGTCAGGCAGATGAGATGGGACAGCCAACATCTGGGTCATGTATGCTGTGTATGTATAAAAACTTTCTCAAAGTGCATCCACAACTCCCTTACGAGGGTTGCCTCTGGGAGTGAGAACTGGCATTTTATGTAGAGGGTGGCTTTGATTTTTCATTTTATATCTTCCAACTCATTGGCATTTTTAACTTTTAAAACCATTTTTAAAATTACATCACTCAGATGATACAGTGGGAGAACAGCAATGACGCCTCCCAGTTGAATGTAGCATCTCCACTTTGCCCCAGATTTGATATTTGCATGAGTGTGACTCTGAAGAGTACAATGATTCTTGAAGAGAGGCACAGGGGAAGAGATTGTGCTCGCAATGGGTTTAATGTGACACGTTTAATACGACACATTACATAATTCATGCATTACAGAAAACATACTATGCTCTATGTACTGCATATGTATTCAAATTGTAGAAAATAGGCACTTAATAGATGCATGTTGACTTCTTTGATATTTCAATCCATACGTTTTTGTCCAGAGTTCAGATATATGTGTATTGTGTCATTTGACTCAAGTTAAAGAAAGCTCAGTTAATTGTAACCCGCTGCCGTGCACAGCAAAGCCCTGCTCTGTGTTGGTAAATACCACTCCATGCTCTCCTAACCCATGTCGAGTGCAGTCCACTAAACCAAAACAATAGTTCCAATGGGTCACACCCACAATCCACGGTAGCTCATGCACGCTCTGTTCAGGACATTTGAGGCCCTCTTTCACAGCAATTCTGGAATTTTACTATTTCCTTTTGCTCTTGAGGAATGTGGTGACTTTCACATGCTCCAGAAGGTGCTATTGAAACCCTGCAACTGAAATTTCCCTTTTTCGGAGTTGAGTAATTGTGAGGCTGCTCCCTCAAGCAGGCTGGAAGCAGATCTGGAAATGATCACTGCTTGCAGGGAAAGGAAACTCCTGGACGGTTGTTTCAAATGACACAGACTTTCCTGGCCACACGAGCAAATCTTGTGGGCAGAGGTTCTAGCCCCATGTCCACCACATCAGCAGAGAGCAATTTTCTATGCTTCCCCAGTGCCCTCCACCTTTGTTTCTGTCTCCCCAGGGCCCATTTAATGGATTTATAGACCTAGTCAGTATTATGATGATTTCTATCTATTTTGCTTAGGTTAACCAAGACTATCACACAGTTCAGAGAGGCCACCAGGTCTACTTTTAAATTCATTTTCTTACATTTTATTATGACATATATCAACCATTCAGAAAAGTTAAAAACACATGTAGTGAATACCTCGTACACACACTTGACACCGAGATTCTCAAGCTGACGAGCTGCTGTTTGATCATACCTTCAGGCTTGCTTTTCCCGGTGTCTTTGGTGCTCAGACACTGCTCCCTGGGCCCACAGTTTCTGAACACCTCTCCCTCCTTTCTCAGCCCATATCAATCTCTTCCTTCTCCGAGTGTCTCTGGAAATTACAGACTTAGATGCACAATTTCATAAGTAGAGTCAGCCCGTGGTACCCTTGGGTTCTGCATCCGTGGATTCAGCCAACTGCAGATCAAAAATATTTGAACAAAAACAACTGCATCCAGACCGAACATGCGCAGACTTCCTGTTGGTCATTCCCCAAACAATGCAACAACGATGCACGTGGCATTTAAATTTTGTCAGGTGTAAGTAACCCTAACCCAGAGGTGATTTAAATACAGGAGGGTGTGTGTAGGTTATTTGTAAGAACCTATTATTATTATTGTCATTGTGGTGGTGGTGGTGGTGGTTGTTATTGTATTGAAGTGGGAATGCTGGAGATCAAACCTGGGGTCTAACACATCCTATACCACTAAGCAACATCCTCAGCTCAATATGCTATTTTACACGAGACTTGAGTATCTGTTGAGTTTGGTGTCTGTGTCTCCTGAAACCAAACCCTTGCAGACACCTGAGGACAACTGTACTCAGAGTAGCATTTAGTACCTGCTTTGAACCAGGCTCTGAATGAGGCATAATACACTTTTATGCATATAATTGTACTGGTCGTTAATCTATGAATAGATATAATCATTCCCAGCCTATGGCTAGGGACACAGGTAAAGGGGCTTCCAAAACGATTTGTAACTAAAACACTTATTATATAATAAAATTATGAATGACATATCTTAAGCTATATATTTAGAACAAAATACATAGTTCTACTTAAGGGCCCTGTTAATATTTAACCATACACTGGAAGAACCACATTGCTGTCCTCGCATGTATGTTCCAGTGTGTGGCATGACTGTTGGGATGCTGCATTTTGACAAAATTATTTAAATCTCTATACCCAGTCCCCACATAGGATTTTGCTTTCATAGTATTTGCTGTTTAGTAGCAGTCACTCCAACGCTACCATTCAATGTTTCTCCCCCAGGGAGAATCAGAAGTGTCTCATTTGTTTTTCAGGATTTCTTGATGAAAATTCATGACTCAGTGTAAGCACTCTAATAGAGAATTCCGGACAGAAACAGAAAATACCATGCCGTTTCATACTCATTTTGCTAGCCTGAAAACAAGCCATAAAACTCTCTGCTATAAACAGCTGTCGTGGAGTTTCTACTTTCCCCAGCTACATAGCAATGCCGTGCACCAGGGACGTTGGCAAGTGTTCAGATGTGCCACAGGAAAGCACTATCATCTGACACCGAGGAAGGGAGACTGGAATGTGAGGTCTAAAGACGGGGGTATGAAGACTGCCAAGAGCGAAGTCTGCATTGCCCCAAATCCAGTCCTCAGAGCTCTCCATCTTCTTCCATGGACACTTAAATATGGATGACACTTTTCAATTTACAGTGTGCTTTCCTAGAAATGATCAGGCCTGCATTTTCTAAGTAAGAAAAGTAGCACCGCTCTCATTTTCCTTAGGCTCAGATGTTAAGTGAGTTAAAATACCACCTAGCTTTTCTTCCACTTTACCAGGTAGAGAATGGATTTAGAAATCACATTTGAATCCGAATCCCACTCTTACCTCTTCCTAGTTCCTGACCTCCGAGCCATTGATTTAACTGCTCTGAAATTATTCCCCGTGAAATGAAGATAATAAAATCTACCTTATAGGTCTGAAGTTAGAATTGTATTAAATTATGTATGAAAAGTGTTCTGCAACTGCAATGTACTATATGAATCTGTTTATTATTAATATGCAGATAATGTGCCACTTTGGTAGCGTATGTTTTGTTTCATTAAACTTTTTATTATTACATGTTCCAACATATACCAAAATGTGCATGAATATAGTGAATACATTTGCCCTGAACCCCAATGGACCATCACTCAGCTTTGGTATTTATCAACCTTATGCTGATTTCACTCATCAATAATCCCTACTACTTACCCCTTATTAGATTATTTTTTATTTTTATTAAGTTTATCGGTACATTTTAGTTATTTAAGACAGTGGATATATTCATCAGTGGAATCTTGTACCTTTACATGATGTATCTGGGTTCTTATTTTTCCCCAATCCCTAGCTCTCCCTTCACCCCCTCCACCCTTCTCTGTTTAGAAAGACATTGTTTCCATGTTTTTCCTTTTCACTTTTTTTTCTTTTCCCTTTTGACCTTTCCCCTACCCCTCCCACTTCCTCTACTCTTTTAGACCTTTTCCTCCTATTATACAATATCAGTTATACATTTTGATCCTTATTCACACTTTTAGTTTATCACACCAGAGAAACTATTTGCTATTTATGCATATGTGACTTACTAATTTCACTTAAGAGTATGTCCTCAATGTGCATCCACTTAGCTATAAAGGTCTCTAGTTTCTCATTCTTTATGGCTATTACTCCATTTTATATATGTAAAAAAAAGCCTCCAGTTAATGGGCAACTGGGCTGTTTCCAAGTTTTAGCTATTGCAAGCTGTGCCTCTGTAAACATGGGCTACCATATATCACTGGGGTATGATTCTTTTAATTCTTTTGGGAGGATACCCAGAAGAGGAATAACTGAGTCAAATGAGACCTCTAATCCTAGTTGTTTGAGGTATCTCCATATTGATTTCCACAGTGGTTGCACCAGTCTGCACTCCCACCAACAATGGGGAAGTTTTCCTATCTCCCCACAACCCTGCCAGCATTTGTCATTGGTTGGTTTATTGATAGCAGCCATTTTTTCTGGGGTGAGGTGGAATCTCAGTGACCAGTGATATAGAATATTTTTTCACATTTATTTGCAGCTTTTACTTCTTTGTCTGAGAAATGTCTGTTCATTTCAGATGCCCATTTTTGAAATGGGTCTTTATGTTTGGGGGGGTCTGGTTATTTTAGTTCTTTATATATTCTAGATGGTAGACCTTTGTCTGAGGAACAGCTGGTAAAATTTTTTTCCTACATTGTGGTTTGTCTCAGCCCTGCTTGTGAATTCTCAGGCAGTGCAAAAATCTTTTTTTAAAAATGAGATCACAGTTGTTGATTCTTTGTGCTAGTTCCCGTGCTACTGAGGATTTGTCCATAAAGGTTTTTCCTATACTTGATATCTTCAACAGTTCTGCCTCACTTATCTTCTAGCAAGTTTAGTGTTTCTGTTTTAAAATTTAGATCTTTAATACACTTGGATTTTAATTTAGTGCATGGTGAAAGATACAGGTCTAGTTTTAATCTTCAGGAAGTTGAAATCCAGGTTTTCCAACACCCTTTATTAAAGAGGCTATCTTTCCTCCAGTGAGGACGGTTGGCTCCTTTGTCAAAGATGAGGTAGCTCAGTATGTCAGGAGTTGTTTCTGTATCTTCTAATCTGCTTCACTGATCCTCAGGTCTGTTTATTTGCCAGTACCATGCTGTTTTTTGTTTGTTTGTTTGTTTGTTTTTTATCACAGTGGCTCTGTAGTATAGTTTCAAGTTGGGAATTATGATACCTCCTAGAATTGCTTTTCCTATTCTAGGTCTCTTCTGATGCCAAATGAAGTTTTGGATTGTTTTCTCTAGTTCTGTGAAATATACTGTTGGGATTTCAATAGGGACTGTGTTGAATCTGTATAGCAATTTTGGAAGTATGACCATTTTCATTGATTCTTCCTACCCAGGAACAAGGGATGTCTTTCCATTTTCTTATATCCTCTTCTATCTCTTTTTTTAGTGTTGGCTTTCTCAGTGTAGGTCTTTTGTTTCCTTTGTTAGATTGATTCCTAGATATTTCATATTTTGGGGTGCTGTTATAAAAGGGACTGTTTCCCTAATTTCAGTCTGAGTGAGTCTGTTATTTGTATACAAGAAGTCTACTGATTTTTGAATATTTACCTTGTATCCTGCTACTCTACTGAATCTGTAAATTAAGTGTAGAAATCCTTTGGCAGAGTTTTTCGGATCTTCTATGTAGAGTAACATATCATCAGCAAGTAATGATAGTTTAACTTCTTCCTTTCCTATTTTTATTGCTTTTTTTTTCTTTCTATTGTCTAACTGCTGTGGCTAATATTTCCAAAACTATATTGAACAGAAGTCGTGATAGTGGATTTTAGCATGAAGATTTTCAGTTTTTGACCATTGAGTATGATATTGGCTGTTGACTCTTCATAGATAGCCTTTATCAAGTTGAGATAAAAACCAATTATCCCAATTTTCTGCAGGGTTTATTTCATGAATGGGTGTTGAAGCATCTACTGAAATGATCATATGGCTTTTGTCCTTGACTCTGTTAATATAGTGTATTACATTTATTGATTTATGTATTTTTTTATTTATGTATGTTGAACTATCCTTGCATCCCTGGGATAAATCTGACTTGATCAGGGTCTATGATCTTCTTGATGACCCTCTGTATTCTTTTTGCTAGTATCTTATTGAAGATTATTTCATCTATGTTCATTAGGGAGATTGGCTGCAGTCCTCTTTTTTGGTTGGGCTTTCCCTGGTTTTGGGATCAAAGTAACACTTGCTTCCAGGAATTAATTTGGAAGTATTGCTTCCCTTTGAATTTCATTGAGAAGTCTAAAGAGTAGTGGCAATAGCTCTTCCCTAAATGTCTTATAGAATTCAGCAGTGAAGCCAGCTTTTCATTTTTGGTAAATTTTGAATTACATTTTCAATTTTACTGATTGTGATTGGGATGTTTAGAATTTTTATATCTCCTTCATTCAACTTTGGTATTTCATATGTATCTAGAAATCTGTCCATTTCTTCTGTGTTCTCCATTTTATTAGAGTACTGGTTCTCAAAGTAAGCATTGATGATCCTCTGGATTTCTGCTGGATGTGTTGTGACTTCACCTTTTTCACTCTTAATTGCATGGTCTGAGACTTTTCTTTCCTTATTTTGATAAGTTTGGCTAAGGGTTTATTGATTTCATTTATTCTTTTGAAAAACCAACTCTTTGATTTGTTGATTTTTTGGTATCATTCTCTTAGTCTCCTTTGCACTGATTTCTGCTCTGATCTTTATAATTTCCTCCCTTGTATGAACTTTGGGTTTTTCTTACTCTTCTTTTTCTAGGAACTTAAGATTCACCATTAGATTATTTTAAAAAATGGTCCCAAGCTTTAAATTACTTCATTCCAAAATACTCAAATGTACATCTCTAGGAAATAAGAACTTAAAAAAAACATATATTCACAAATCACTTTTACATCTAAAAGAAATTAACAGTAATTCCCTAATATCATATCTAGTCAGCCTAAAAATTCAGACTAATAAATGGCTATTTTGTCTCAAAATAGCTTCAAAACAGTGTGCACAGGTTGCTCAAGCTGATATTTCTCAAGTCATTTATAATTATGATTCAAGTCTTCCTTCGTAACGATTTAAAAATCTTTTCCTTTTATTTGGTGAGTATCTCCCATGGTTTGGATTTAGCTATTGTATTTGTAGTGTTTCTTCCAATTGTTTGTATAAGCCAGTGATTTTATCTAGAGGCTTGACCAGTTTGAGATTAAATTTTTGGTAGAAGCACTTTGTGGCTGGTACTGCTTTTCATTGCATCATGTTCTCGTGGTTTTTCTCTTTTTGTGATCTTCACCTTGAGCACTGGGTTCACGCAGTGGGTAAAGGCAGATTTTGTGGAGACTGAAGTTTGCATAATTTGAGGAACTTTCTTTAAGAAAGAAAAATCAAAATGACAAATGCAAATACAAGGCTTTTGTTTTATGGTTGTTGGCTGAAGGTCTCTTCTTCTGGAGCTGCTTCAAGCTGACAGTGTTTACTAAAGAGTACAGAGGAGGAACAAAGAGGCAAACAAGCTGGAGTCCAAGGAGCATGAGTCTTGCCGCATTACGAGGCCCCAAAGGTCTCCTGCCAGCTCCTCCCCCAGGAAGAGAGCTAAGGGCTGTGTCACGCCTGCTGGCAGACTGGAAGACGCTGCCCTTCTGTGGGTGTGCACAACCTCTTCAGTCTCCTTCCCTGAATGTGACAGAATGGGTCATTGAAGTCATGGTCCCAAGGCCCAGGCATTGTCTCTGGAAGGAGCGAGCCCTAGAATCCTGCTGGCCTGAACACCATCGCGGGATGGGGCCTCGGGTGACACCAGACACTGCAGAGAAGACCACAGGCTTCCCCTCCACAGTGGGAGTAAGAGTGCTGTTCTTACTCCTGTCCTGGACAGCTGGCTTCTGGCCCTTGTTGCCGTATGGACATGATGAGACCTTGTGACCAAATGCCGGGGACAACTCCTAAACTCACTGTGTGGCCCAGGCTTGCTGGGCTTACCTGGACTGCTCTTATATTTAAAAACTTTCTCTTAGCTGAAAACTCTAGCTCTGTCAGCACCTGTGGGAGAGCCCTGCAAGGTCAGTGGTTAACTTCTGAATGAAGGACTCTCTCTGTATGAGGCTCTTCCCTCACAGCCACCAAAGTCCAGGAGCTGCCTGTGGAACCGTCATTCCCAACTCACACCTCAGAAGGGAGCCCTTCCAGAGCACCCCACGCCTGCCCTGGGAAAGTCAACCTCCTGAGACTGAAGATATACACCTGTTCAAGTGCACTAAAGTTAAGTAAATGCTGCACCACCACCGTCTTACCTTCCAGTAGCAGTGACTCACGCTTGGTTGTTCTCTTAACTGGGACTTTTATTATCACTCTGAGCTGGGAGTGGTGGTACAGGAGGCTAAGGCAGGAGGATCACTTCAAGGCAGCCTAAATTACACATTGATATGACATCATAAAAAAAATTTAAGTTCACTATCTTTATTTTTTCCCAGGAAGGTAAGGGATTAGAAATCAAGCTGGTTGTGGCAGCACACGCCTTTAATCCCAGCACCAGGGAGGCTGAGGCAGGAGGATCACTGAGTTCGAGGCCAGCCTTAGCTACTTAGTGAGACTCTGTTTCAAAAAACAAAAATGAAACTGAAGTGGATGCCAGCTCCTATCTGCACATCCTATCCCAACACAGGGTGCTGTCCTCCTTTCCTTTGCAGTCATCTGCTGAGGAGAACACTTTATAATTCCAGAAAAGCTTCAGGCATACTCACGGCAGTTTCTAACAATCCGTTACCTAGCTTTCCCTAAAGTTAACGTCTTGGTTGGCCAGGGTACAATGCTCAGAGCCAGGACACTAACAGGGACACCGTTCTATGTGCTTTTAGTAGGAAGCCAAGGTCTAGAGAGCAACCTGTCCAAGGGTACACAGCCTAACCTCCCAACTCAAGTCCCCAGTTCCCTTTGTTCCATTTAAAAGCAATGTGTAATGGGACACAACACAAGGGGGCGCCACTCCCCTGTGTGCCCCGCATCATTCTATGGGCTTGGGAGAACCCCGCCTCCTCAGGAAGACCCTAGCACTTGGTTTAGTGCTCCGCAGCCCTAAAACTAGTAATAATTGTATCTTCCTTGTTGTCTGAGGCAGGGTCTCACTGTGTATCTCAGGCTGGCCTTGGACCCACTATGTAGCCCAGGGTGGCCTCAAACTGACAGGGATTCTCCAGCCTCAGCCTCCTGGGTGCTGGTATTGCAGATACCTAAATTAGTTAGAAATTACTGTAAGGCAGTTAAACAAAGCGAGTTCCTCAGCATAGAACAATAATTGAGACACATTCAGTTGTTAGGGTTATAAAAAGAGAAGAGGTACTACTTCCCCTGGAGATAAATAGCAGTGATTTATATTCTAAATAGACATCAATCTCCCCAGCCTATTTCATTTCCAGAAATTCCTCCTGTGTGACTTGTTTTCCCATTTGATCCCCATTTAATCCATATTACCTGGGCGACTGTGCTTGTAATCTTTTTTTTTTTTTTTTTTTTTTTTTTATTTTTT
>NW_022900945.1:47173459-47194945 GCF_012274545.1 Fukomys damarensis | reverse complement strand
TTTTTTTTTTTTTTTAATCTTACTGGTTGTTCACGGTTTTGTCCCACCTCACGTTCACCTTGTGATTTTCAATTGGATCTTACAGCTTTGTCCCACTTTGTACCCGCCTCATCTCTTGGCTTTGCCCCATAAAACACCTTTGAGGAGTGGGATAGGAGGGCAACCCACTTTCCAGTCCCAGTCTGTATCTCTTAAACAGAAGCTATCTTTCAATAAATTTTTCCTTCTCTTAAAAAAAATTACAAATATAAACTTAGGGTCCTGGTCATAGAAGGAATCCATGTGAGACTCACTGAAACTTACACCAGTCTAGTTCACAGTAAATCTGCCCCTTGTTTCGGGCAGTAGTATGGTCTGATCCATTCATTCATTCCCAGGTTCCCTAGCAACCTTTCACCTACTGGCTTTCACCACCACTGATGATCACCATCTAGCTCTAGTTTTTTCACTATAAAATATTCCAATTCTCTCATTCCTTACACATTCATTATCTGGCCGGATTGTATACAGGTTTCCCTCATCAAGTATTTGGTTGCTGCTCTAGTTTGCTCTTCAGTGTGACAATGTAGGAGGAGATGGGACCTGTAAGAGGTGGGACCTCTGGGAAACAGGTCACGGGGTAGGCTGGGGCTGACCTGGGAGAGAACTGATAGAGTCCTCATGGGACTAGATCTGACTACATCTCTCTGGAAGGTTGCTACAGAAGAGCAAGACCAGAAGACAGCCCTCCCTTCTCTCTGGATTCCTACCTTATCATGTGACTGCTCTTGACTGTTCCCGCCATTGCGATGCCACCCACCATTAGGCCCTTACCAGAGAGCAAACTGAAGGCCTCACCCCATTTTCAACTTTGCTGTGATTGGACAAATGCCTCCCCGAAAGTGCCGTGTGTTAAGTCTTGAGGCCAGCCTGTGATACTACTGAGCTGTGAACCTTTACGAGGTGGAGTCCAGTGGGATAAAGTTAGGTCACCAGGGATGTGCCTTGAAGGGGCTATTGGGACAGCGATGCCTTTCTCTTTCTGTTTTGCTTCCTGACTGCCATGAGGTGGGCAGCTTCCTCTGCTCTGCATTCCTGGCATGAGGAGCTGCTGCCTCACCCTGGGCCCAAAGCTTTGGGACCAGACAACCAGAGTCCAAAATCTCTGAAACCTTGAGTCAAAATAAACCTTTCCTCTTACCAAGTTGATTATCTTGGGTATTTTGTCATAGTAATGGAAAACCAGCTAATAGAGTTTCAGTTTCCAAAACTGTGATCTTCTCCTTGGTATTTTATTGTAGCAGTAGAAAATAGACTAATTCAGTAACCATGCGAATCCGTCAGGATCCAGACAGAAGACAAAAAAACAGTGATTAGAGCAGGAAAATTTTAATACAAGAAATTATTACTAGAGATTAGTAAACTAAATATTATATGAATCACAGCTATGGGGAACTGTCACTATTTCTACAGCTGAGTCAGAACACTCCAGGAAATGACAAACTGGAAAAGGGTCTCCCCAGCCCCGTGGAGAGAGGAGAGAGTATGACTGGAGACCCTGGATAGTGGGGAAGTTTGCTGAACTATTTTAGGCTAAGGACTGGCACGCAGGAAACTGCCCACAGGGGTGCTGCCACAGTTCCTGAGCTACTCTCTGCTGAGGAACAAGGAAGAAAGTTATCTGGAGCCAGAAAGAGAAACTTCCCACTGCAGTGTCTCCAGTACCTTCTACTGGCAAAAGTTTAACATTACACTACTTGAACCCTCAGAGATGTTGACAAGTTTCAGCCTCAGAACCACAGGGCAGAGCAGGGAAGAGTAGAGTTGTGGTGGGGAGGCAGCACATCAACCACCGTCGTACCATGAAATGCAGTCCCTATGGGAAAGGCAGGATAAACCCTTTGGTCCTTTCCTTGCATTTCCCAGTTTTCCCAAATGAACTAGTAGCTTGCAAACCTCTGAGAATTGCTGTAATGACTTCTCTTGTCATTGCAGTTTTGAAATCATTATGAAATCTTGAATTTTAACATATCTGAGGTGTTCAATCCATTACAGTTATTATTCTTTTTAATTGGATCTATGCTTGAAGAATGCACGTTTTCTCTCCTTTAATGTTTAAGATAGATAAGATGAAAAATTGTCTCAAAGCTTTTGGACACAAAAATCTTCATAACAGAGACACCTAGAGCATAGAGGATCAAAGTAAGGGAGTTTCTTTTCCATTAGCTTAAGAATTACCCATGAGAAATCTTGCTCTTGAATGCATACTCGCTCTGAAGTAAGGAAAGGACACTTTCTTGATCGTAGCCTGCCCGAGTTTCCCAAATGGTATGTCATGAGCCTTATACAATGTCACGCTTTCGATGTGTTATAAGGTAACAAAGACTGGAAAGCATTGCAATAAACACCCGGAGGGATTTTACCTTCTAGAGGTGGCCGAAACATTATTTCTTATCCCCCAGGCTCTTTTGCAAAGTGACATCGCCATTCTTCAACCAACAGATCAAGCCTCATTCCCTTCCCTGGGGATCTAGTTTGTATGATGATTCATTTTAACCAACAGAAAGCAGGGGAAGTGTGCTGCATGGCTTCTGAGGTGAGGTCAGAACTGATCTTGCAACCTTGTTCTTTTGAGACACTGGTCCACAAGGAAGCTGGACGCTAGGTAGGGAATCCAACTTCCATGGGCAGCCTCAGCTGTTTATCATGTGACATTCTGGAACAACCAACCCAGTTGGGTCCCCAGACAACTACAACTCCAGCTAATTTCTGACTGTAACCACAAGAGAGCCCCCAAGTGAGAACAGCCTGGTCTTGCCCTTGCCAAACTTTTGTTCCAGAAACCATGAGTAAATCAATATGGGTGTTTTAAAGTGTTAACTTTTGGGTTACTTTGTAACTCTGCAGTAGTAACTAGACTAAAGACCACAAAAGCCTTTCCTACACAGATGACATATCATGATGATGTCTAGACTCCTGAATTATAGATAATCTGCAGGAGAGATTTTAAAAATAGGGGCCCACTTATGAGATCTGATCTGAGGATTCCTCATGTCTTTGGCCAAGCCCTGATAGGTATCTTGTCTCCTGAGTCACCTGTCTCCTAATCTGGTATAATACCATACCCTTTTCTTGTCTTGAAGGATCTGCAGCTGTTACTCACCTAGTGGCTTTGCCTCTAATGTGTGCTATTACAGAAAAATAATCAGCCATCAGAAAAATAGACTTTTCTTGCAGAAGAAGTCACAGAAACATAGAATCAAGAGTCAAATGACCTGTGTTCAAGTTCAGATTCGTTCACTTACCCTCTGTGTGACCTCGAAGAGTTTAAGAGCATTAGCATCAGTTTCCCCTATTTGTAAATGGGAAAAAATATGCTGTGTCCCTTTTATCTATTGTGAAGATTAACTGGAACTACACTTATGAAACCTTAAAACCTTCAGCGAGTTTGAGCTTCTTTTATTACTTTTGTTCCTTTCATTTTATCTATAGGAACTTAAAAAATACAGAAAGTCTTAAAAGAAAGAATAATCATTAGTATTCTTACAACCTGGAATTACTATATTAACATTTTGACTTATTTATGCCCAGTCTTTCTTTCTTTCTTTCTTTTTTTTTGACCAGTCTACTGCTTGCTTTTGAAAAACTGAGAAATATGTATTTGTCACATATTATTGAATCATACAAAAAAACTACCCCCAAATATGAAATAGTTCATGCAAGTGTAGCCATCTGGGGCAGAGGCTGCTATAATCCTCTCTTATGATTTCAAAATGTTAATAACTAGTCAGCGGGTCTGGGGCTTTTAAACCTAGGATGTTTAATTCTATCTGCTATCACTCCGTGATATTTTGGATGTCCTTTCCTCGTAGGTCAGTATTTGAGGATAACTGTTCCTTTCCTGGACTGCATGCTCCCATTCCTAGGAGGTCATGTTCTCCATTGCTCTAGCCCTAAGAAGGAAAACCTTGCCTTGGGGATTTAGCTCGGTGGTTCCACTGCTTGCCTCAGGAACATAAGGTCCCGAGTTCGATCCCCCGTACCAAAACAAACCAAAACAAAACAAAACAAAATTGACAGTAGAGGGAAAACCTTTGCCACAACCTTGCTCTCCACCTTCCTTTGCAGCAACTTGTGCTCAACTCCCCCCCACCCCACTGGCCGCTCAGCTCAACACACCTCTCACCTGGGACTGCTGTGAAAGTGTGCCACTGACTATATCACGTCTGAGTTCTACACACTGACCTGCACGTGAAGGTACAGCTGTGGAGGGCGTCTGCTACCCTGGGGTCTGAGGGATACAGGAAGAAAGTTCTATCCTCCTCTTCAGCTTCAGTGTAGACCCAAAAACAAGGATGCCAATCTGTTTGACTCGGTGACTCCTCCCCCAGCCTTTGTGACTTCCCAGCCTCTCCAGGGAAGAGCTGAGCCTCATTCCTATGGCTCTGCCCCTCACTGCGCCCACAGCTTGTAAGGAAGGCAGTGCCAGTGTCTTTGCGTCTTTCCTCATTGGCAAGGTTGAGCTATCTCTCACTGGGCACGGCAAAGGCCCCTGGACTTGGAGAGGAGGGGAGTGTTAGCTGGTTACCTCAGAGACGCCTGATTCTGAGCTCCTCTGTGCATGCATGGCAGCCCCCTGGAGCACCTGGGCTTCAGTGCTCCTGAGTTGGAGGTTTCAAGTGTGGGAGCAGGTGTAGGTCAGTGTTCAGAAATTGGGATATCCTCACCAAAAATGACCTGGCACTTCTACTGTCCATGGACCCAAGTCCCTGCGAGTAGCTGAGGGAGTGATGCTGGCCACAAGAAGCGTTAAAGTAGGCTTCATCTCTCCTTCCTACTGTTGGGCTCAGAAAATAACACCCTAAAGTAAGACCCCTTGAAATGCTGAGCACTTCAAACGAAAGGAAAAAAGGAGGCCTTCATAGCTGCCTTAGGATCTAGGGCTTCCCAGTCCCCTCTTGTTTCTCCCTTCAAGCACAGGGAGGCTCTCTCAGAAGTTCCTTTGTCTGACCGAGGGAACTTCCTCCAATGGAAATGCAATAATCCTCTACCCCTGGCAAGCTCATCACATAACCAGGAAATATTAGCTGTCAGAGAAAAGGCTAAAAACCTTCCAGCATGGTCCATAGACCCCTGGAGTTCCCTAAGCCCCCTTCCGCCCACATATTATTATTTGCAGGATATAACTGAGATGTTATTTGGACCTCATCCAAGAACCTCTATGTAGGATTGTGAGGTGCCAAGAAGTAGATTCTTTTTCTTACACACAGACATAGACGATGTAGTAGAGGGTCCCTGGCCTTGAGCCCCAATTTTCTGCAAGGTGAAAGAAAGACACAGAAAAGAGACTTAAGCAGATATCAAGGATCTAGGATGGGCCACGCTGAACATGTGGTGATGAGGTCAAGCATCACAAGGATGTGGCAAGGACCACAAATAACCAGGTCTGTCAGTATTTACTTATTACACAGGCATGGGTAAGAACAGGGTAGAGGGACTCATGTGACATCCAGTGCTATCAGCTGACAGAGGCAAGGCTTGTAGAAGGGAGGATCGGACAGACTTGCAGAAGGAGCAGAACTGACCAAAGGTGTGTTGAGGTTTAACTAGGAAGCTACTGAGACCATTAAGGGAGAAGTAGCTCTGGGGATGGAATGCGGATTGGAGCCCCATAGTGGTCCTGGGCTACAGTGTTATCTCGCTAGGAGCCATGAAGCTTCACAGATCAAGACTTGGATCTCTTCCATTGGCACAGAAGCCTTGCTAGCCCATGGTGCCATCTGACATGTTCCTTTGAGAAAGGAAGCCACCCCTCCATATGGAATTGGGCAACTATGGGTTAACCGTTTTATTAGGCAACTCTGGGTTAACTGTGCTATCAGGCAACTGTGGGTTAACTAGGTAACTATGCACTTGGTAGAATGTACCTGAGCAGCCGTGACAACTTCTGTAATCTGTCACCACAGGAGCAATGATGGGTTGGACTCAGAAAGTCCTGACAGAACTCTTTGCTTTCCCCGCTCTCCACTGCTCTGCTTCGCGTGAATCCTGTGTGCTGTGTTCCCAGGGAAACTCCAGGGAAATTAAGCCTCGTAGATGTGAAAAGAGGTACAGAAGGGAGCAAAGACTTCTATTTGGGGCTCTAAGATCAACAGGAGTCACTTGCTGAGCCGCCAGCATCATTAAAAGTCACTGTTTGCTCCTATCATTGTGTTGAAGAGTCATTGGTCCAGGGTCGTCACTGTTTCCTACTTCACTGTGAGTCACATAGGCTTTGGTCCAGTTCCAAGAACATTATAGCCAGTTATAAGGGATAAATGCCAGCTCCATAGTGCAGCCTGCTCTGACTTTGGTCATGGTAATGAAAAGAATTTCCCCTCCTCCTCTGAAGGTTTGATTCTGCTGAAAAAAAAGGAAAGAAAAAGAAATACTGACAACAGACAGATTAACAGGAGCAAAAGCATACAAATCTATTAGCAGGTACATGTACATAGGAGCCATACTTGCCTGGGAAATGAGTTTCAAATGATACTTCATATCAGAATCTGAAATTCAAAGGGCCAGATGGTTAAATCTTAAATACTCTTTTCAAAGAGGAAAGGGGAATGGGTGAGAAGGTGTCATTTGAGAGGGGTCATAAATGATTTTTAGAATCAATGGTCTTCAAGGAACAGGCTGTAGCCTGGGGCAAGTTTCCAGGGGTCTGGGGAGATGTTAACAAGCTACCCACCACAAACAAAGGAGTCTGAGTATACAAAGTCTCATAGGCGACAGTATTCAGAAGGATAAATGATGTGGTGATGTATTCAGTACAAAAGGTGAAGACCTTTTAGTCTTCTTTTCCCAGGGTTTATCTTCCCTGGCTATTTAGGTTTAAGGGAGGAAGTACCAGATAATTGTATTTCTTTTAGAAGAACTTCCTTCAGTCAGATAAGGAAACTTCAGATAGCACTCTCCTTGTGCTTCCTGAGAAGAAACGGGAAAGTTAGAGAATTTGATTCTAAGGCGCCTATGGAGACCTTCCAATTTCCTGTAACTCAAAGTGTTCAGCATGTCCAAGCATCATACTTGGAAGTATCATTTTCTAAGCTCCAATGCTACATTTACTAGTTTTTCTGTGGTTAGTCTGGTCTGTGATGGAACCCCAGCCAAAGTATGACAGGCAGAAATAAAGTCTTGCATCCCAGTACCTTGCCCTAAAAATCTTCCCATGGGTGACCAGCCATGCTCTTTCATCTGGCTAATTAAATTTAATAGCCTCCTAACCCCTCTCCACTCTTCCTCCCCAGGGCAGTTTTGAAAATTGTCAATGGCAGGGAAAGAGGCCACATCCTTGAAACCGCTCAGGCCACAGCCAGCCACCCATACAGGAGTCCCACGTTGAACAGTAAAGAAGTAAGAAATAAGCTTGCATGGTGTGAAATCACTGAGCCTTCCGAATTTATCTGTTATGAACACAATGAGCCCACACATGACGAAGACTGAGACCACTTATCTAGAGTTAACTGATGTTGTCAAATGTAATGCGTGGCAAAGGTAATCTGACAAGTCCTTCATTTGCTTGGCAGCCCTTCAGGTTTTGACAATAACTGTTATTGTGCCATTTGACAACTAGACATCAATAACAAACATTTCACAAAAATGATTGCAATTGCTTTTGGTTTTTAAAAGACAACTGATTTCCTCTTCTTTTTGCCCCTCCGTTACCTATATTTGGCATCAGTCAATACTTACTTCTGATGCCATGCATACTATCATCCTTAAAACTATGGCATGAATAGGTGCATCATATCTAGAGTGGTCTATATCCATCATTATGCTATGGTCTATACTGGTTACATTATAGCTATGATGGGTAGCATTATCTGCCACTCTAGAACGTGCCACTTCAAAGAATTATTTTGAACTGAAGGCTATCGAGAAGAGGCAGATACAAGAAAATATCTCTTCCTTTCCCCTATTTGCCCCAAACCAGGCCTTTTATCTCTAAAGATATCCAATATCTCTTCTCTACCAGGAAGCACAGAAATAAATCATTAGTGACAACTTGGAAACCCTTACATCCAGTGGGATTTACAGAATATACCTTGCTAAAACTAGCCCTTGAAAGAGAAAAGAAGAAGCGAGATATACCATCTATAGGTACAAATTCCCTATGATGAATGTTACCACTGTGTAGATCTAAAATGTACCAATAAAAGAACTATCCCTTGTCTGCCATTAGTTTAGCTATAAATTTGCCTTCTCACAATTTGCCACTCCTAAACTCAAAGCCCTTTTCTTCTGTCTTGCCATTTTGCTATAACAGGTACTGTCCTTGCTAAGGTGTTGCTAAGGGTTGAACACGGTTTGCGTGTGTACTAAGGTGTTGGGCCAGTGGGCTGAAGGGAGGTCCGGTCAGGTGAGGTTCCCGAAGAAAAGAATAGACACTGAGCAGAGATTACAAAAACAGCAAGAACCAACCTTTGTTTCCTGCATCAGGGCAGCATTAGAGCATGAGAATTGGAGCTACAGCCCTGGAGCTCAAGAGCTGCATGTCTTTATCAGCTTTTCTGAGTCACAGTTAGACAAACCGGCCTCACAATCTTGCATAGCCATGTGGTACCTACATGGTCACCTGTGCTGATTTATTATATTATTGTTATTGTTGTTGTTGTTGTTATTATTATTATCTCCATCACGTGCCTGTGCTAAATGACAGACGTGTGCCCTCAGGTGCACTCTGATGTCCTCAGATGCCTGGGGTTTGATGCATCTGCCAGTGGCCCCCTACACAAGGGTTCATGGACTGAAAATCTGTGTCTCCAGGTGCGAGGTGATGGGGAACTTTTGAGAGGTGGAGCCTACTGCAAGGTAATTAGGTCATTGGAATTCTTTTAAAAAAAAATTAATGTAGCTCTTGTGGGAACCACCCCGCCCCCATCAGTCCTGGTGAGAGGATTATTTTTTAAACAGTAGAGCAAAACTTTCCCCATTCTTCAAAGAAATAGGGGGGAAAAGAGCCTAGAATCTGTGTGGCACCACAACAGATCTTGGAAAAAGCAATCTCAAGCAAAAAGAACAAGTTGGAAACATCACAGTATTTGAGCTCATGACATATTATAGGGTTATAGTAACCAAGACAGCATGATTTTGGCATAAAAATGGAGACAGACCACAGAATAGAGAACACAGAAATAAATCCATACATCAACAGCCAACCAAGTTTCAAAAAGTGACCCAAAAATACAGTTTTCAAAGGGCAGGCTCTTTAATCAACGTCCTGGGAAAATCAGATATCCACCTACCTGTGAATGAGATTTGACCCCTATTTCTCACCATATCCCAAAAAAAACCCTCAAAATGGATCACAGGCCTAAATACAAGACCTGAAATTCTGAGACTACTGGAAGAGGAACACCCACAGACATTAGTCTAACAGCATTTGGAGGGGGGTGTTGGGTAAGACTCCAAAAGCAAAGGTAGACAAATGGAACTATATCGAATAAGAAGCTTCAACATTCCGGGGTGGCCAGTCAGAGAAGCAAGGCTGTCGGAGATACTTGGAGAAGAATCACTCCAGAATACAGGTATTCTTAAATGGCGGAGGTAGTCACACCCAGAAGCAGAAGATCCATCTGAAAGACTGATTCTCTAGATCAAGCCAAACATCTGCCTTGTTGAAAAGGGAGGGAGTGCTGACCCCGGTCCATGGCTCACCGTCCACCCTTTAAACATGGAGCATGCCACTTAAGGAATGGTTTTAACACCCTGAGAGAAAAAGGCAGCACTGAGAGGCCAGACTCCTGGGATAAGCTGTCCATGGGAATAAATGGTGGACCACAGGGAAACCGTGAATGGCAACCAGAGAAAAGGAGAGATCGCAACACAGAAATGGACTATCTGCCCTCCCATTATCCTCCCAAACACTGAAGAATGCCATGCACCAGTGGCATCCAACCCACTGCCTATCATACAGCATCAACAAACAAAGTCCCCCACACTAGGCCAAGAGAGACTGAACACCGTGAACTGTGTGTGGTGCCCAGACTACCATCACATCCCCGGAGGCACTGGGGAGGGAGATGGACTGAACAGAGTAATCCCAGAGTGGAGGTTTTCTTGTTATTTCCCAAAACACTGGAAAGACCTGAGCCAGTGGGAAATCCTAACCACTGCCTACCCTCCCTCATAGGGAAAGGAGACACTCCGTCAAGCTCAGGGATCACAACAAGTTCTGGAAAGTGTAGCTCTTGAGTCAAGGACAGTTTGGGAGCTGAATGCTGAGGAACAGAGAGGGCTAGCTAGAGCAGAGAACTTCTGGTGATGTGATACCAGGCAGAAAGCCCTTGGAAAGAGAACACAGACGAACATGGGATTTGTCTGGCAGCAAGGGGAACGGGAGTGGGAGATCACTGGCAGAAGATGAAGGAGAATCAGGTGTTGGGCAAATTATTTCACGTCCTCCTCTTTCCAAATTAATTGAGGTGGTTGGACCTTGGGACAGAGAAAAAGGTCTGGTGTTACCCATGCCAAAAGCATGACTTGCAACCAGAAGATGGGTGTGGAGAAACTGATGGTTTTCACTGCTTCCAGAGAGGTGTTGAAGCAGCCCACAGGCAGGGGAAACTGGCCTGGCTTCCTGAAAACAGACTGCAGCTACAGCATGAAGGGAACTGGGTGTACACTCTGGCTGTGTAGTAGAGTGGACATGTAGGGGTGTTTGGTGTGTTCTCTTGCTTGGATGTCTTTCTGGGCTCTCTCCTTTTTTCTTTTTCTCTTTCATTCTATTCTTGTTTCTGTATCAGTATTATTTTTCATTTTTCATTTATATTTCTCAAGTTTATTCCTTTATTCTGCTTGGTCTTTCTTCTCTGTTCTGTTTTTCACCTTCCTTCCTGCCCGTTCTAATCTCTTTGCTCTTATGTTACACATCCCTGTCTCCCCTCACTTCTCCTCCACCTTCATACCATATATAGATAGATAAATATTCACTACCTCGACATGTACAAAACTCACAATCAGTTGCTAGAAGACATTAAAAATGGCAACCTAGGGATAGTTGTTGTTAGAGAGAAATTACAAGACAGCACACATAGAACAAATCTCATAGAAACCACAGTAGAAACTTTTCAAGCATGAGGAAAGAACTCAACATACAGGTGAGGGAGGCTTACAAAATGCCACATAATTATGATGAAAAGAGAAGCTCTCTATGACACATCATAGTCAAAATCCCAGAAGTCCAACTTGAGAATGACATCTTAAATGCTGTCAGAGAAAGGGGAAAAAAAATCACTTATAAGGGTAAACCCATTAGGATCATAAATGAACTTTTCAACACAAACTTTAAAGACTAGGAGGCCTTGAAGGGAAGTGTTTCAAGCTATAAAAGCAAGCAATTTTCAACCTAGATTTATATCCTGCAAAATTATCTTGTATATTCACTGGAGAAATAAGGACATTCCCTGAAAAAGAACACCTTAAGAAATCCAGGAACACCAACACGGCACTCCAAAAATATTCAAGAAGGACCTAGACAGAGAAATGAAGCCAACAAAGACAAAAAGTCTTATGGAATGAATATACCATACAGGAAGGATTTTTAAACAAAAAGGGCAAAACAAAGGAGTTAACAATAGAAAAATAATGCAATGACACGAATAAATCAATACATTTTATTAATAACTCTCCAAGTAAATGAGCTCAACTCCCCAATTAAAGACACCGATTGGAAGATTGGGTGAAAAAAGACAAAGCCTAGGCTGGGGTTTTAGCTCAGTAGTGCTGCCAACTGCCTCACAAACACGAGGTCCTGAGTTCGATTCCTGGTACCAAAAAAAGTTAAAGCTGAATGGCTTGTTACATATAAAAAACTTATTTAAGCTGAAAAGAAATTCATAGACTAAAAATCAAGGAAGGAAAACAATAATCCATGCACCAGGACCCCCAAAACAAGCAGGGGTGACAATTTCATTCTCAGAAAAAGTAAACTTCAGGATAAAACTGATCAGAAGAGGCAAAGAAGGTCACTATACAGTAAGGAAACAAAGCAATGGTAAATATATACACAGCAAATACCAGTGCACAAAACTTCATAAAATAGGCACTATAGGACATAAAAGATCACATATACACCAACATTCATTCCTGGTAAAAAATCTGGAAAAAATAGTTACAGAAGGACCTTATCTCAATCTGATAAAAGTCATTTATTATAAACCTACTGCCAACATCATATGGGCAACAAAAACAAAGCAGGAGACACCACAATCTCACTTGATGTTACACTATAAACCATCAAAAATAGTAGCGTGGTTTTGGCACAAAAACAGACATCCGGATCAATGGAATAGAATAGAAGATGAAGAAAGAACTGCAGGTACATTAAGCTAATTTCTGATGAAAGGATTGAAAACACACTGGAGGAAAGGTAGCCTCTTTAACAAATGGTGCTGAGAAAAACACATGCAGAAGACTAAACCTAGATCCATACCTATCACCGTACACCAAAATAAAATAAAAATGGATCAAAGACATAGATATTAAGACAGAAATAATTTATCTGATAGAAGACAAAATAGGTAAAACTCTCAGATGCATAGACACAAGAGAGAACTTTCTAAAAGGAATGCCTTTAATACAAGAAGTAGCAGCAAGATGGAGGAGCCTACCCCCATTCCCTGAACAGAGGAGGAATTCACCCCTATCCCTTGTGAAATGCAGGAAACTCTGAGCCCATAGATTCCATGCCTTGGTCATCGGCACCTGGGAACTCCAAGCCCACTATGTGTTTTATTTCCTCTTGGCACTGAACAGCAAAGGTGCTGACCAACCAACCAATCTGATTGTGGATGAGGCCAGCACCTCCAGAGAGAAGGTAAGCTCTGGAGAGCCAGATGCTCTGGGAAGCACTAGTGGATGGGATCAGCAACACTAGCCCCAAGAAAAGTGTGTAGTTTCTGTAAACTACAAAAACAGCATGGGGTCTAAGTCCAAAAGTGACAGACTAGAATTGGAGAAGAAATCCAGTACAGTGTCCACCATCTTGTCAGAGAATGTTTAATCAGGCTCCATTTTGGGAAGGGGTTTATTTAAGACTGAACCCAGAACAGTTGCAGCATAACTCTACTTCAGGGTTTCCACTGCTACCCACCCATAGTGACTGGGTGAGAGAAAGTCATAGGAGACAAGTGTGGAGAGGGTGCAGGCTAGAAATAGACTTCCTCAGAAATGAAAGCTCAGGCTGGGAAAAACAGGGACCTGACCTCCGTTATGAGGAACCATCCCTGGTGAGTGTGGCTTTCACAGTAGGCTGGATCTGAAAGTTTTGGCATTAAGTCCTACCATCTACTTGAACCTCTGCCCTACAGCCTACATCCTGCAGAGACCAGAAGGCTGATTGCTTTTCCTATGTACTAATATGGTCAAGACATGAGTCAACTTGAGCAGTTGCCACAGTCTGGGGTGTACAGACAGTGGGGCCCCTGGAACAAGCACTTCACAAACATACATGATTTAAAATTAAGTGGAGAAAATTGTGCTTGCCGAATTCTTCAGATCCTGGAAAAAAACTAACTCCAAAAAAAGAAATTTATTTATTGACCAATTTTTTTCCTCTTTCTTTTTGCTTTATTGTTCTTTTGGGAGTTTAAGAGTTTTTTTCCTTCCTTTTAACTTTTTCTCTTTTAGTTTTCTGTTTATTTTAATTATTTTTCTTCTTTTTCTTGCTTACTCTTTTCTGTTACTGTTATCTAATACTATTAACTGTCTCGTACTCCTCAATACAATTTTCTATTTCACTTTTCTGTCCTTGTTTAATATTTTAAAACTTGCTTTTCTCATTATCTTGATCCCCACCCCTTCTTATCTTTACTAGTATAACTGAAACAGGGGGATAACAAGAGTTATCTTCATTCTTTGGGAAGAATGAATCATGAGCCCTCTGCAATGGTGTGGTTGGGTTTAGGTCCTGTTATCTAATATTTGTTTTAGACAAGATTTGACTGTATAGTTAAGGATGGCCTTTAGCTCACCATGTAGCCCAGGCTGGCCTTGAATTCGTAGTGATTCTTTTTCTCAGCCTCTAGAGTACTGGGATTTCAGGCATGCACCACCATGCACAGCTCTGTTATCTAAAATTTGGGTGTTATTTTCCTAACCTAACTAGAGGATCCCAATGGTAATCTAAACAATGAGTTTCTACAAAACATTATGTTGAGTATGAGCAGGACCCTCTGGGATGATGTGAAGATTTCTTACAGTGACACTAGCCCATAAGGGGAAAGTGTCCTGGCAGAGTATCACAGGCAGGTCAGGCAGCCAGAGAAGATTCAATGGAAGGACATGCAGACCATAGCCAAGGCACTGGAGGCTCAAAAAATGAAGCCCTCATTGGATTGGTGAGATTTTCTTGCCCAGAAGGAAGATATTTATACCTCTCTACAAATGTCCTTGATCTCTTTAAAATTAGAATTAATGATGGTTACAAAAGTATGCTTTTTACATACCTTAAGTTCCTATAAGGTTCTTAGGGCCCATTTCTAAGTTAAACTTTCTTGCTTCTAACCCCGTAGGTTCATCTTAACTTGGCTGAGATGTAACTTTTGTGTATAAAAAAACCCTATACAAAGTCCCTTTGGTAACCTGTGTGGGTCATCTCCCAGGTTCATTTGTTGCTTTCTACTTTCACTCTACAATACATACTTTTTCCAAGTCCTCTTAACATCAATTTTTTTTTCCAGTACTGGGAATCAAACTTAGGACCATGTACTTGCCAGGTAGGTGCAGCACCACTGAGCTACATCCCTGGCCCTGCTCAGTCCTCTTTGACTCTCTTCCTCATAATTCTTTCTGGATTGAGAGAAGAATCCACCAGTTGGATGGTAATAATAAACACTATGCTTTATAAATCTTTAGATGATTAATCTTTATAATCTTTAATCTTTATAATCTTTAGATGCTGTTCCTGTTGAATACTGTTCTATCATTAGTGGAGGTAAAGTTGCTCCATTTAGTAGATATTTAGTATAAATATATTTGGTTTATTTTAATGTTTATACTATAATTATAGATTTCTATGATTAAGGATGGTATGTTATTGCTTCTTAAGGTATGTCAATATCCAATTTGTCTTTGATGCTATTATTTCTGATTTTACTACTATAGCCAAGGTGACATAGTTATTGCAACTGGTTTTCTTTGTATGCCAATATCTGAATTGCCTTGCTGTTAACAATACTATTGCCCATTCCTAAGGAAGTAGGTATTCAGCCACAAACACTACAGACTCCCCTCCCAATTAAATGCAAGTGGCTGGATCCTGAGACAAAGGCAAAGGCCTAAAGTTATGATTCCTAGAGTGCAACACTGAAAAGCAACTCTAATTTAAGAGGTCTCTATCCTAGCAAAAAAGCCTTCCACTATAATCGATCTGCAAGCTTCAGCACACACACATGCACACACACGCACACACACACACACACACACACAATATCACACAAATAAAACATAGATACATGAAAAGAGAAGGTAACAAAATGACTCCAAAAACTCCCAACTCTCCCAAACTGATCCTTAAACACTTAAGGGGATAATACACAGATTATTAGAAAGAATAACAGAAGAGATAAAAACAGACTAATAAGGTGTTTGGTAAGTTCAAAGAAGGTATAAAGATATGAATAAATAGATAATGGACCTAATAAGACAATCAACAAGGCTACAGAAAATACTAATAAAAAGCTAGATCAAATAAATAATATGAAATATGAATATTCAGAATAGAAAAGAAATAAAGTCCAGGAAAAGGTACCAAACAGAAATTCAGGAGATTAAAAATTTTGTTGAGATTATGGACAGCAGCAGGGATCAATATAAAAACAGAGTGTGGGAATTTGAAGACAGGGTTGTTTTTACTAACCAGTTATTGAGAGATAACTTAAAAATGAAAAGAGTACATGATAAATGTATCCAACATCTGTTAGATGATACAAAAAAGACTAATCAAAGATTAATTTGGATTAGTGAAAGATCAGAAGACAACACAATGCCATAAAAAACATGTTTGCAGAAATAATAGCAGAAAACTTTCCAAATATGGGAAAGAATTTAGCATACAGATGAGTGAAGCATATAGAACCTCAAACAGTCATGATCAGAAAAGAACCTCTCCAAAAATCCCAGAATTCCAATACAAGAACAGAATCTTAAACCTGTTAGAGAAAAGCAAAGAATCACTTATAAAGGTAAACTCATTAGCATTTCAACAGACTTCTCAACACAAACCTTAAAGACCAAGAATTCTTGGCAGTTTCAAGCCCTAAAAGAAGACAACTTCCAATCCAGACTGATACATTCTGCAAAATGCTCTTTCAAACTTGATGGAGAATAAGATATTTCCATAATAAAAAGCACCAGCAATTCATGACTACAAAACCCCACACCCCAAACTTCTCAAGGATATTTTAGAAAGGGAAACTAAGTTTACAGTGCCAAAATGTTCAATAGAATGAGTACATCAATTAGGGTGAACAGTTTAGTAGAGGAAAAAGAAAATCAGCAACAAGAAAATAATGCAATGACAGGAAAAAGTCAATAACTTTCAGTAGTGACTCTCAAGGTGAATAGTCACAGATGCAGACTGGCAAAATGGATCGAGAACAAAATCCAGTGGTGTATCCAACAAACTCATTTAATCAAAAAAGTAATTCATAAACTAAACACTGAAGGCTGGAAAATAATATTCCATGCAAAGGAACCTTAAAACAAGCTGTTGTGTTTTCAGATAAAATGCACTTTCTGCCAAAACTAACCAGAAGAGACAAAGAAGGTCACTACATAGGGGTTAAGTGAACAATTCACTGTAAAGAAATAACAATCATAAACATATATTCACCAAACAGCCACATACCCAACTTCATAAAACAAACACTACCAAAAATAAAAGATCAGATAAGCATCAATAAAATTAGTGAGGGACCTCAATACTTCATTGTTACAAACAGATCAACTAGAGAAAATATCAACAAAGAAATATTACAATTGAACCAAACCTTTGGACAAATGGATTTAATAGATGTCTACAGACTGTACCACCACACAACAGTAGAATACACATTCTTCTCAGTAGCACATGGGACATTTTTCAAAATAGACCACATACGAGCCAACAAAGCATGCTTAAGTAAATGCAAAAAAATCTACATATCCCATGCATAATGTTAGATTATAGTGCAATGAAACTAGAAATCAATGGAAAAATAAACCACAGAAATTATCCAACACATGGAAATCTAACAATACCCTCTTGAATAATCAATGGGTTATAGAAGAAATAAGGCAGTTCTTAGAATTAAATGATAAAAACAGTAAAACATACCAGAATTTATGGAACACAATGAAAGCAATCTTAAGAGGGAAGTTTATAACTGTGAATGCCCACATCAGAAAAACAAAGAAAACCCAAATAAATAACCTAATGATGCCCCTGAAAGGCCTAGGGAAAAATATTTAAATCCATAGCTAGTACAAGATAGGAAATTACAAAGACGAAAGCAGAAATCAATGAAATTGGAGACTAAAAAATAAATTTAAGAGCACAAAGAATCAACGAATCAAAGCGTTTTAAAAGAAACAAAATAGATAAATCTTCAGCCAATTTTATAAAAAAGAAAAAGATCCAAATCAATGCAATTAGAAGTAAAAAATGTGAAATCTGAATAGTATGCCAAAATCCAAATGATTGTTAGCCAACTACTTTGCCAAACTATATACCAATAAATTGGAGAATTCAGAAGAAATGGATAAGTTCCTAGATATGTATGAGTCACCCAAGATTGCAGGAATAGGAGAACTTGTTTTGGGCTTCCTTTGCATGGGATGTTTTCTATCTTCTGATCCTTAGTTTATGTATTTCTTTTTGGATTAAATGGGTTTGTTGGATGCGCATTAAGGCGATACTCTTAAGTGATATAAATAGGACACGTATGTGTAAATACTGTATAGTTTCTCTAGTGTGAGAAACTGAAAGTATAAATAAGGACTAAAAGGTATAATAGATAATGTGAAATAGGGAAAAAGGGACAAACAGGAAGGGAAAATGGGAGGGGTAGGGAAAGGAAAGAAAGGAATGAAATTAATATGAGAAAATAAAGAAAAATGGAAACAAAGTTTTTTTAGGTAGGGAGAGAGGGGTTGAAGGGAGGGCAGGGGAATGGGGAAAAAGTAAGAACCAAGATTGATTATGTAAAGGTACATATTTCCAACAATAAATATCATTATACTGTATACATTAAATGTACCAATAAAATTAATTTAAAATAAATAAAATAGTAAAAAACTAGGGGAAAAATAAATAAATGGGCTTGTTATATACATCATGCCATTGGATTTTGTTTCTTGATCCATTCTGCCAATCAGTGTCTTTTGATTGGCAAATTGCAACTCTTCATATTGAAAATTATTTCTGTACCGAATCGAAAAAGATGTAAAAACCCTGAATAATCCAATAATACACAAGGAAATTAAAGCAGTAATTCAAAACCTTCCAATTAAGAAAAGGCCAAGTCTTGATGGATTCTCTGACCAATTCTATAAGAACTTCAGGGAAAATCTAATGCCAATACTCCTCAAACTCTTTGATAAATCAAAAGAGAAAGCATACTGTAAAAGTCATTCCTGGAAGTCTGCATTACTCTGATTCCAAAAACCAGACAACTATCTAACCACAAAAAACAACTACAGACCAATCTCATTAATAAACATAGATACCCAAATCCTCAACATGATATTGGCAAATAGAATGCAAGAAATCAACAAAAAGATCATATTTCATGACCATGTAGACATCATCCCAGGAAAGAATGTTTCAACATATGCAAAGCAATAAATGCAATACATCACATAAACAGAAGCAAGGAGAAAAACAAAATCACACAATCACCTCAATAGATGCCAAAAAGCCTTTGATAAAATCCAATATGCATTCATGATTTAAAAAACTGAAGAAAATAAGTATCAAACGGCCTTATCTCCATCTGATAAAAGTCACTCATGAAAAATCAAACTGCCAACATCATAAAAAATAGGGAAAGACTGCAAGCTTTCCCTCTAAAATCAGAACCAAGACAAAGATGTCCACTATCATGCCCTCACCCACTTAAAAGGTCCTGAAAACATTAGCTACAGCAATCAGGCAACAGAAAGAAATACAAAGCATATGTAAAGGGCACGAAGAATTCACATTATTATTTTCAATGACATGATCCTTTACATAGATGACCCCCAAAAATTTCACTAATAGATGACTGGAATTAATAAGCAAGTTCAGGAAGGTAGTATGATACAAAATAAACACAAAAAAGTCAGTAACATTTCTGTACACCAATAACAA
This sequence comes from Fukomys damarensis, assembly GCF_012274545.1. Lineage (NCBI taxonomy): Eukaryota > Metazoa > Chordata > Mammalia > Rodentia > Bathyergidae > Fukomys > Fukomys damarensis. The sequence goes on along the minus strand of NW_022900945.1, from coordinate 47,175,594 downwards.
ACTCACTGTGAAATAAATTGGGGAACATGATACCCTCCACAATACCATCAAGAAAATTAAATATGTAGGAGTTAACCTAACCAAGGATGTGAAAGATCTCTATAATGAATAGTATAGTACTCTGAAAAGGGAGATCAAGAAGGACATCAGAAAATGGAAAGATAACCCCTGTTCCTGGATAGGCAGAACTGATACTGTCAAAATGGTCATACTTCCAAAACTGGTGTATTGATTTAATGCAATCTCCATCAAAATACCAACAGCATTCCTCATAGAACTAGAGAAAGTAATCCTAAAATTCACATGGAACCAAAAGAGCAAAATCAGTCCTGAATAAGAAGAGCAAAACAGGAAGCATCACAATCTCAAATTTGAAGTTATATTACAAAGTTACAATGATAAAACAGCATGGCACCGGCACGAAAATAGGTGTGGATTAATGGAACACAACAGAGAATGCAGAAATAGCAAGAGGCTCATTCAGCTACCTGATCTTCATCAAAGGGGCTAAAAGCTTACACTGAAGGAAAGATAGCCTATTAAATAAATGGTGCTGGGACAATCAGCTATCCACATGCAGCAAATTGATCCACACCATATTTTAACTGTTTACTAAACTAAAACAAAAGATCTAAATGTTAAAACAGAAACAATCTGCTGAAAGATAAAATAGGTAAAACTCGATGACATAGGCATAGGCAAGGACTTTCTGAAAAGAACCTCAGTTGCACAAGAAATACTAGTAAGAATGGGATCATTTTACGTTTAAAAACTTCTGCACAGCAAAGAAAAGAGCCAACAGAATGAAGAAATAACTTACAGAATGGCAAAAACCCATTTTCAGCTATTCCTCAGATAGAGGTCTAATATCTTGAATATATAAAGAGCTCAAGAAATCAGAAACCTTAAAATAAAAGACCCAATAAAAATGGACAACTGAAACAGAAACTTACCAGGAGTACAATGGCCAATAAACACATGAAAAAAAGTTCAACATTTCTGGTCATTAGAAAAGTGCAAATTAAAACGATATTGAGATTCCATCTTACTCTAGAAAGAAAGGCTATCATAAAGATATCGAAAAATAAATGGTATAATTATTATTGTGAAATAGGAATAAGAACTCTGAAGGGGTAGGGGAAGTGGGAAGGGTAGGGGAAAGGAAATAAGGGAAAAGAAAAAATAGGACAAAATGGAAACAAAGTCTTCGTAAATACAGAAGGGGGAAGGGGGTGAAGGGAGAGCAGGGGAATGGGGAAAAAATAAGAACCGAGATACATCATGTAAAGGTACAAGATCTCATTGATGAATGTATTGTACCAATAAAATGTACCAATAAACTTAATGGAAAAAGATATCAAATAGTAGTAAATGCTGGTGAGAATGCAGGGGGAAAGGAACCCTTTTACGTTGTTGGGAGGAATGTATGTCAGTACAACCATTATGGACATCTGTGTAGAGATGTCTCTCAAAAATCTGAAACTAGGAATTTCATTCAATGCAGCTATTCCCCTTGGGTATCTTCCCTAAAGAGTTAAAGACATCATATTACAGTGATGCATGCCTACCATATTTATAGCGGCACAATTCGTAATAGATAAAACTTGGGTGCAGCCTCTATGTTTATCAATGGATGATTTGATAAGAAAATAATTGTATTAATACATGGATTACTACTCTGTCAAAAAGAAGAAATTGGAGTCATTTGTAGGAAAATGGGTGCACTTCAAGACCATAATATTAAATGAAGTAAATGAGACACACAGCTTAAATATCACTTATCTTCTCTTATATGAGACTTCCAAAGTACACATAATTTTTTTAAAACAAAAGATAGATAATGAGAAACACTAAGATAGATCTTTTGCAAGTGGGAAGGGGATCCAGAGATGAAATGGGGGGGGAATAAAAGAATGAACATATGTTAAGTACATCTACCTACTCCCTAAGATGAATGTACATTATGTACTGCAAGCATGTCCCAACTGAATAAAAAATAGAAAAGAACATGCATTGGACTGGGTATAGCAACACGTGCCTGTAACCCCAATACTCTGGGAGGCTGAAGCAGGAAGTTTGCATATTCGAGTCTAGCCTGGGCAACTCAGTGACTTAACAACTCCCTGTGTGTAAAA
>NW_022900945.1:47167569-47172862 GCF_012274545.1 Fukomys damarensis | reverse complement strand
ATATATATATATATATATGTGTGTGTGTGTGTGTGTGTGTGTGTGTGTGTGTCTAGAATAGTGACTATTAGAGGCTAGGAAGAAATTGCTAGACAAGAACAAGTTCTAGCATTGTAGAACTATAGTTTATAGTTTATAGGGCAACTATAGTTTACAAGAACTTACCTTATCCTCTCTCTCTCTCTCTCTCTATATATATATATGTGTGTGTGTGTGTGTGTTGTATATATGTTCATATATGTATAAATATATATATTTATATATATTATATACATATAAATTTTTATATATCTCAGTGAGAAGGCAACAGTGTCCCCTTCTGCCAAACAAAAATAATTATATACTGGTCTCACTGTGTTAGCCGACCAGCCTAGGTGGGGCATAGTGACAAAAAATAAAAGAAGCTTCACCACAGTAAAGAAAACAACAAGATGAAGAGACAATCTATATAAGAGGAAAAGACATTCACAAACTATTTATTTGAAAAGGATTAATGACCAAAATGTATAAGGAACTTTAAAAAACTCAACAGTAAAAAAACAAATAATCTCTTTAAAAATGCAAAAATAATCTGAACAAACAGTTCTCAAAAGCAAATATACAAATAACCTACAAATACGTGCAAAAAAGGCTCAACATCACTAGCTACAGGGAAACAGTCAGAATCACAGTGGGATAAATATTTCACCTTGGTCAGAATGGCTGGAATAAAAAAGCCAAACATAAGAAATGTTAGCAAGACTATGGAGAAAGGAGAATTCATATACTGTTGGTGAAAATGTAAATTAGTACAGCTATTATGAAGAATACAGAGATCCCTTAAAAACTAAAAATAGATCTACCATATGATTGAGCTTTCATACTTCTGGGTACAAATCCAAAGGAAATGTAATCAGCATATCAAAGAAGTCTCTGCATTCCCATGTTTACTGTGGCACTATTCATAACAGCTAAAATACACAATCAATTAAGGGTCCCGTGAGCCAATGAATGGATAAAGAAAATGTAGTAATACACACCATAGAATATTATTCGCCCCTAAAAAATTAAATCCTGTCAGGTGTGGCAAAATGGAATGAGAAGACATTATGTTAAGTGAAATAAGCCAGACACAGAAAGGCAAATGCTACATATTCTCTCTCATATTGGAAGTTTAAAAAGTTGTTGTCAAAGAAGTAAAGAAGTAAAAGAAGTAAATAGTGACTATAAGAAATGAGGAAGAAATTGCTAGACAAGGAGCAGAAGTTCTCATGTTCTACAACCCAGTGAGGCAACTGTAGTTTACAACAATTTACTTTTATATTTTATAAAGAACTAGAAATGTGGAGTCCAATGTTTCCACACAGAAATGGGAAACAAAGGGGCCATTTCCAGCAGAGACATGGTGGCCACCACTACTATCAGCCTGTTACTACTGTTGCTGCCAGCATTTGTGGACCAGTGTCTAGGATCAAGAATCCACATCATGATGAATAGTGATAAGAAAATTGTTCGGATTACTCTAGGATTTGACTTTGTCAATATGGCGCTGAAAGATGTCACCGAGTTGGAAATCACGCCAGAAGGAAGAAACGTTACTAAATTAGATTTGATTTTGAAAAGTGGAAATAATGCTGCATAACAAGACTGGTTCCTAGAAGAGAAAGACCTGAAGTATGAATTGATCCATTTGACTTACTGTAGATTCCTTTTCATCTTATGATGGCAACAAAATGGAATTCATGTTTAGATTCTGTAATGCTAAATTTCTAGTTAAAATGAAACGCTTTGAAGATGCATTGTGTGCCTATTTTCTAAGTTAATTATGATTATCTTAGACAAAGAAGAAAGGAATTTGTTTTTTGAGGACTAAAAATGAAAGATGTTTTTGTTTAACTGTTAAGAAATGATAAGGAGATAGAAGTGTCAATTACACTGATTTGATCATTACATATTGGATACAGCAGTAAATTATCACATTGTCTCCAACACTATATTTAACTTTTGTGTATCAGCTAAAAGGATTAAAAAAAAAATGCTAGCCCCTGCTCTCTCTGCAGTTTCATTCTAGCCACCTGATGGTGCTCATAAGCATGCCCACCATGGTGCCATCTGCCATTTGGTCCTCACCAGGACTAGATCAAGGCAGTCTAATGAGTCTTGGACTTTGACCCTGCAATACTGAAGGCTAAATAAACCTCTTCTCTTTGTACATCACCCAGTCTCAGGCATTTTGTTACAACAATGGAAAACTAAGTCAGGTGCTAAAGATGCCCAAATTCTAAGCATTCTTTCAAGCACCTCATATTGGGTAACCCCCTGTAAACTCATATTACAGATATTATTAAACTTCTGTGTTTTTCTCTCGTACATCTGTCTATTCTCATTTTAATTTTTGTTTGGGCTCCAGGCAAGTAACCTGAGATGGGCAGAATAAGAACAGTTTTCTTCCCCTTGTCATCAAGTCTGGGCTCCCCTCTTTATGTTGGGAGAGGTAAGGCAGAGCCTGCGATCCCATTCGCCAGCATGGAGAAGGGATTCAAACCCTCCATGTGGGAGATGACTAAGGACTAGGAGGGAAAACTCAGGGAATATGTGGCAACTGTCTTAACCTGTATGAAAGACTGTCATGTTGAAGAGAGACTGGATTTATGCTCAACCCAAGGGACAAAAACAGAAACAGCTAGCTGCAAGCTCCCTGGGAGAGATATTTCAATAAGGACAAACTTTCTAACAGGGCGAGTGTATCCAAATGGAGGTGACAGTGAGGTGAAGGGGAAGTTACTGTTGATTTAAAGGCAGAAAGGGAGGAGGGGAAGAAGAAAGAAATAAACAGAGACTTATAAATGGAAGTAACAACATATTCTGTTTCATCTGAGCGTTTTGAAGTAGTTTTCTGCTTTGGGTTAACCTGGGGGCAGACTGCTTCGTTGTTCTGGAAAAAGAAAAACAACAATAAGGAACCATTGCTTATGCAAATATGCAACAATAACTCTTTTCTAGGACGACAGGTTTGAGAGCCTGGCTCTCAGGAACTAAGCCATAGTGCATAATGATAAAAAAATATGCGTTCTATATTTGGAAGGAAAAATCGCATCTCTGCTAATTGTATTTCCGGTAGCTAAAACATGTTTCTTTGCTAAGCACATATGGATTTAGACCACATGCAGTATTTATGTATTATGACTCGTCTTTCTAGATGTGTGACTGTGCCCCCACAGTTGCTCATAAAAGACCCAGAGGCTGGTGGGAGGACAATCCAGCTCACTGTTACCTTGAGCTACAGGAGCAACTTTGACTGTTCATGCCCCATTCACTTTCCAGAAATGAGTAACCCAGACTTGGGGAAACTACTGGTGCAGAATTTTTAGCTTTTGATGGATTCATTTGGAGGCTCTAGGGCAGCATGCCCAGAGATAGATAGATTCACTTCAAAGACTAACTATAGAACAAACATCTGTGCAATCCGTCACTAACCAGACTAGAACATGGATGGCAACTCTTACTATCCAGGATGCCTTCTAATCACATCTTCTTCCTCTCTAGAGGTAACTACCAGGGTGATTTTGTGTTTTTCATTCTCACTCCTATCTTAATCATTTAAACATCTATATATCCTTAAAAACCACTTTCTTGTGATTCATCTGAGTTGAGGTTTGTTGCTGTTTCATTCCTTTTTAGGACTGATTAGAATTCTGTGTTCCACTATTTGTCCAATTTAGAGTCAATGGATATCTGAATTAAGCATTTCCATGTTTTTATTATTATTATTCTTAAGACAATGGTGCTAGGGACCCTCTCGTGATGTACTTGTGCAGCAATATTTCCAGGGCAGTGGTTCTCACATATAGTCCCAGCATCAGATCAAAACCTCAACTTCCATTCCAGACTTGCATCAGAGACGGTGGGAGGTCCCTGACAATCTGTGCTTTAATAAGCCCTCTGGTAGCCAGTGGCAGACGAATGACGTGGTCTGCATCTGGGATGTTCTCCGAGGCTCGTGTGTTGAAGGCTTGTTCTCCAAGGCAGCACTCTTCAGAGCTTTGGGAAGATGATTGTATCCTTAGTGCTCTAAATTCACACGTGGATCAATCCTTTGATAGAATCATAATTTGATAGCATTCTTGGGAGGTGATGGACACTTAGGAGGTGAGGCCTAGTTAAAGGAGTGGGATCTCCCTGCTGGAAACTATGCCTTGCTCCCGGCTTCTCGTCCCTTTGCTGCCTGTTTGCATTAGGTCAGCAACCTCCTCTACCATGTCCAGCCACCATGATGTTCTGCCTCATTACAAACCTGTACCCATGGAGGCAGCTGACCAAAGACTGAAACCACGAACCAAAATAAACCTTTCCTCCTTCAAGTTGGTTTTCTCAGAATATTTTGTCACAACAAAAAGTTGACGTAGCTGAAGCTTGAGAACTGAGCCTTCAGATATGGATGTAGGACTGAAATTTCTAGGCTTGTTTATGCCAATTTACACTTTTCCAGCAGTGCATGAGAACCCTAATTTATCTACACCCTTACCGACACTTGGTTTTGTCAATAATTTTTACTTCAACAATTGAGGTGAGTATGAAATGATAGTTTGTGTGGTTTAAATTTGCATTTGATGGTTCAATAATAAGATTAAGTAATACATTAGCAAGATTCCCAACAGGAAAAAAAGATGATGCACTCAATTTAGGGTAATTGTGTTACGTGCATGAGTGAGTGGGAGGGGAGGGAGGCAGAGCGGATGCAGGGAGAGGGAGAGAAAGGGGAGGTGAATGGTTTAAGGTAGGTGTGGGCTGATGATAGGAAATATTGAGGTATTGCAGAAGCTTAAGGCTAATGGCAGTGAATCTGTCACCACCTTCAAGCCAGAAAACCAAAAAAATTAGTGTCCCAAGGCATAGGTCACCTTTGGAGGTTGGATGAAGCTTGTTGAAGGCAACCACACTGAGAGAGTTAACCAGGTCGTGAATATCCTGGCCTCACTCTTCTCCTATGGGTTTCCTAGGCTGTGGATGTTTGGTGAATTTGAAAGAGTCCACAAAAGACATCTAGTGTGGTACAAACACATTTTTCCGATGATTTTAGCTATTCAAGTTTAATTAATTTCTAGCAGGGTTTTCTTCTTCTTTGGGGGGGGTGCTAACCACCATTTAAAATTGATTTGTAGACATTTAAAATAGCCTGAAATGCACCCTTTGTCAATTGTTTGTGCTCCAGAAGTATTTTCCTATGGTACAGATTTTTTATTAGTCTACATTTGTGATGCATAATGATTGCATTTGTTTTAGGGAATTGAAATATATATATATATATATATAT
>NW_022900945.1:47154362-47167483 GCF_012274545.1 Fukomys damarensis | reverse complement strand
TATAGCAAGGCTTTGGATCGTGTTGTGTTGTTCAGGCTGGCATTGAACTGACTAACGCAGGCTGACCTTAAACTCACTATTTTTTCCTGGGTGCTGGAATTACAGGCATGCGTCACTAACCCCAGCTATAATCTTGGTATAATTTTTGATATTTTGTAGCATGTGTGTGTGTGTGTGTGTGTGTTTGTGTGTGGTGTTGGGGATCAAACCCAGGGCCTTGTGCATGCTAAGGAAGTGCTTACTGCTGAGTGACAACCTCAATCTGTTCCTTTTGCACTTTTAATGCTGCCTTTGCAAAAACAGAAAATCTTAATTTTATTGTAGTTTAATTTATCAAAATTTTCTTGAGTTGCTGGGGGTGCAGCTAGCAAGTGCAGACCTCTGGGTTCACACCCCAGGACTGACAAACAAAGCAAACAAACAAACAAAAAAGAAACCTGGGAAACTCAGAGACGTGGGAACAATGCAACATACTCTTTAGACACCAGTGAATTAAAGTGGGAAGGAAGGGGAACTTTAAAAACACATATTTTCTTGAATGGTTAAAACATTTTCCTATTTACTTTTAAATATTTCGATATCGTGAAGATTTTCCTCTTTATTAATTTCTAGCAGGGTTATCATTTTGATGTAGAGTTGATTTACCCAGCATTTTCATCTTTGTCATATCCAAGATCTATTATGCATGAGTCTGAGGCTGGGGATTTAGCTCAGTGGCCCCTCGCCTGCCTGGCAAGCACAAGGTCCTGAGTTTGATCCTTGGTACAAAAATAAATAAATAAAATAAAATAAAATAAAAATTATGTATGAGTCTGTTTCTGGAGTCTCATTTCTACTTCATTTAGGCTATTGCTTTGTTCTTGCACTAAATCACAGGACTTTGACTATGGTTTTACAATAAGTCTTGATTTCAAGGAAAGCAAACCCTTATACTCTGTTCTCCAGATAGTCTAGATTACCCTCAGGCCTCTGCTTTCACTTTCAGATTTTAGAAGGTGTTGTCAAATTCCATTTTTAAAAAATTCCCCACGTACACTTTCACTTTTTAATGGGATTAAACTGAATTTATAGATCAGATTGGAGAAAATATACATTTTTAACAAATGAGTATTTCAAAACATGAATATATTGTATAGGCCACACTACTTATTTAATTTCTCCCCAAAATGTCTTTTTTTTTTTTTGTATGTAAGCCGTACACGTCACTTTCACCTTTATTTTTGTTGCACTGAAAATGAAGTCTGGGCCGCACATATACGAGGTGTTTCACTATACCAATGAGCTATGTATGTTAGCCGCACTGTGAAATTTATAATGAGTGAATTTTGATATTATTTAAATGACATCCTTTAACATTTTCATTTTCTAATTCCGTTTTTTAAAATTGAAAATGAGTAAATGTTTAATGTTGACCTTTGCTATGGCTTGAAGGTTCACTCCCCCCGACAAATTCCTGTTGAAACGTAATCTCGATTGCAGAAGTTTTAACAGCGAGGGCCCTTGGGAGGAGATGGGTTCCTGAGGGCGCTGCCATCATGGTTGGTATCAGTGTCTTATCACAGGGGTGAAGGAGCGCATTCACCTTTTCCGCTAGGTGAGCACACAGAAAGGGGGCAGCATCTATGGGGCAGAGATGCGAGTCTACCAGGTACCAGATACGCTGGCACCCGGGACTTGGACCTCCCAGCCTCTCCAACTATAGAAATAGATTTCTATTATCTATAACTTTCTCAGTCTCAGGCACTTTATTGTAGCAGCAGGAACTGACCAAGATAAGCTTTCTGTTAGCAATCTTGCCCACTTTCTTAGAAACTCCTATGATATTTATAATTATTTTGGATTCTCCCCATAAATCATCTTTCCTGAGGGTAATTACAGTTTTATCCCTTTTTCCAGTCCTTGCAATTTTATTGTAGATGTGCTATATTTAATTTTTAAAATACTTTTCAGATTAAGGAAGTTATATTTTACACCTAATTTGTCAAAAGTTTTTCTTAAAGCATAAGTTAAACATAATCACATGTGATAGTCATATGACTCTTCCCACTTTCTCTGATAAGGCAAAAATTACATCTATTGGTTTTTGCAGTGCTAAAACAATTTACATTCACGAACACACTCAATTTGGTAATGATATTGTATCACATGATAGATAGATGAATAGGCAGATGGGTTTTTAAAAAATTGTGATACTGGTGATTGTTCCCAGAGGCTTTACACTAAGCTACATCTATAGCTCTGTTTGCTTGTGTGTTTTGTATGGGGACCTTATTTCTGAACTTAGGACCTTGTACTTGCAAGGCAGGCAAGAGTGCCACCGAGCTGAATTCCTGACCCTTGGTTTTTATTTTGAGACAGGGTCTTCCTAAGTTGCCTAGGCTGAGGTCAAACTTGTTTATTTGGTATTTTTACATCTTTGTTCATAAGTGAGATTGGCCCAATATTTTTCTTTCTTATTATGGATTGCTTGGACAACGGAGACTCAAGGTTATATTGGGCTTCCAAAATGAGTTAGAATTGTGTTCCTGGACTTACTACTCCCTGAAAGAGTTTGTATAATACTGACTTTTTTTTTTTTCTCCTTAAGTGGTTAGTGGACTTTGCTGGTCAAATCCTCTGAGCCTGTGGTTTTCTTTCAGGGAAAGTTTTAAATTATATATCAAATTTTCCTAGTAATTTGCATCAGGATTTCTTTTCTTTCTTTTGGTAAATTGTGTTTTTCTAGAAAGATTTTCTTCATTAAAATTTTTAAATGTATTATTTTAAAGTTATTTGTATCATTTTTATCTATTTAATCCTTTTAAAGTTTGCAGGATTTGTAAAAATGTCATTTTTTAGTCCTGACATTGTTTATTTATATCTTCTCTTTGTTCAAAATTTATCTTACTAATATTTAATAATATTATTAATCTTTTCATTGAACAGACATTTGAATATATTGAAAATCTCTGCATCCATTTACTTATATTTCATAAATTTCTGTTCTTTTTATTTAGTGTGCTTCACTTTTTCTTAGGTTAAATGTGTAGTTTTTTTTCTACTTTCTTGGAGTGAATGATAGCCTTTCTTCTTTTCTAATATATGCATTAAATGTTATAAGTGCTCTAAGAACTGTGTTAGTTTCACTCCAAAAAATGATATGTAGTATTCTTATTATTGTTTAGTACTAAATGTTTGGTACTTTCCATTGTGATTCCTCTTTTATATACAGGATATTTAGACCCGAATTCCTTAATTTCAAGTATTTGGGGAATTTTTCTAACTATATTTTTGTTATTGACTTTTATCTAAATTGCATTACAGCAGAGAACACATTGTACAAGACTTTGGGGCTCTGAAACTTGTTGAGACTTGTCTTATGGACAAACCTATGGTAAATTTTTCTAAATATTTCCTGTGCAAATGTACATTCTGCAGAAGTTGAATGCAATGCTCTCTCTATATGTCAATGAGATCCATTTTGCTGATGCTAGTGTTTCAGACATTTTAAATCCTTACTGGGTTTTTTAGCCTGCTTGTTTTACAAATGATTGAGATGAGAACTATTAAAATATTCAACTACTATTGTGAGTTTGTTTACTTCTTGTTTTATATCTCTCAGCTGTTGCATTACACATTTTGAGGCTATAGCTGCATGAAAACTCAAATTTTTTTATGTTTCTAATGGACTGAATTTTTCATCTTTATGAAGAATACATTTTGCAGCTTATGAAATGATATATACATTTTTCCCTTATATAGCCTTATATAAGTATCCAAAATACTTTAGTAAACCAATCTGATTATTCCAAACCCTAATCTTTTTGTTTAAATGGGGCACATATCCTATGTACTTTTACAACATATATTCTGATATATTTGTGCAGCCATTTGTTCAACTTATTACTAGATACTTCATATATTTGAACGCTATATAAATTACAATACTATGTCATTTATTCCATGCCCCAGAATTCCTGCTCCTGAGTAATTTTACTGAGGACATGTGCACAGGTTCACGAGGAGACGTGCTTCCCAGCATACACTGCAGTACTGGGGCCAAACTGGGAGCCACGTGATTCTTTGTCTAGAGGCCATTATGAAGGCAAACATCGCAGCCCAGGACATTTTCGATGCTGAGACAAACAGCAATAGCAGCTATGATGGATGATGGTGTTATCTAATGCTGTTCACTCAAATAAATGAAAGCTTTAAGTATACCCCGCAGGGGCCTAAGAAATACAATACAGGGACTAAAAAATACAATTCTGCTCCTGCTGTTTACAGTGCTGTTGGGTGAAGACCGATATGGACCTTGGTGGATAGGACGAGCCTATGAAAAGAACAAATGATCTTTTTCCACCACCAGCGGATAGTGGAAAGCTTGGCAACATGGACGACTTTGTATATTTTCTTTAAACATCTGTTGTGTTGATTATTTGAAATATCAATTCTAAAGACTGACTCCTTTGCACCTCTTTGCTTGTAATTTTCCGTCTGCCTTTTATTGTAAATACTCTTGATTCTGCATTTTCTCCTCATTTAACCCAGGGTTCTATCACTAGAGAATAAGCAAGTAGAACATAGTGGATGCAAACTATGGAAAATTACCAGCCTTTCTAGGGAAAGTGGGGATACATATCAAAACATACATATATGGAGATACCTCAAAGAGCTGGGGTTAGAGATTCCATTTGACCCAGCCACCCCTCTGCTGGGTGTCTTTCCAAAATAATTAAAAGAATCATATCACCTATGTTTATGGTTTGTAATAGCTAAAACTTGGAAACAGACCATTTGCCCATCAGTTGAAAACTGGATAAAGAAGATGTGGTTTTTCTATAAAATGGAATACTACTCAGCCATAAAGAATGAGAAATTAGAGTCATTCATAGGAAAATGGATACATATTTAGCATATACTTCTAAGTGAAATAAATAAGTCACACATGTATAAATACTGAATAATTTCTCTGGTGTGAAAAACTATAATGGTACATAAGATCCTAATGGTATAATTGACAATGTAAAATAGGAAGAAAAGGGCTAAAGGTGTGGGGGAAGTGGGAAGGGTAGGGGAAAGCTAATAAGGGAAAAGAAAAAAATATGAGAAAATGAAAAAATGGAAATGAAGTGTTTGTAAAGGGGAGGGGAGGAGAGATGAAGGGAGGGCAGGGACAAGGGGAAAAAATGAGAACCAAGACCTGTCATGTAAAGGTACAAGATCCCAATGATGAACGTAGCTGTACTGTATACCTAAAATGTATCAATAAGCTCAATGAGAAAAAAAATAGATATTTCAAAATATAATGAGTGAAAGAGTATATAATGAGCAAAAGTAAAAAATAAAATAAAACAAAATACCAATAGAATTTTCTAATTTATTTCATTCTTTTTTTTTTCCTTATTGAGTTGCCCACACTAGGAAAACAGAGCAAGCTCAAATAAACAACCTAATGATGAATCTTAGGCTACTAAAAAAATAAGAGCAAGAAAACCCATAGCTCAAACAAGAGAGGAAATTATAAAGATTAGAGCAGAAATCAATGCAATCGAAACTAAGAAAATGATACAAAGAATAAATGAATCAAAGAGTTGGTTTTTTGAAAGAATAAATAAAATTGATAAACCCTTATTTCATTCTTATAGCAATGTTTTGTTTTGTTTTGCTTGAGATGCTGTCTCACTACATATTTCAGACTGGCCTTGGACTCACTGTGTAGCCCAGGCTGGTTTCATACTCACAGTGATCCTCCTGCCTCAGCCTCCCAAGTGCCGAGATCACAGGAGTGCACCAAGACACCCAGCTCGTATAGCAACTGTAGACAAACTTGTGAGGGCAGGGATTTTTGCCTGTATCCCTAGCACCTGAAGCAGTGCTAGGCACATAGAAAGCTCCTAAAAAATACTGGTGGATGTTTGTTGAGTGCGTCCTCATTTTACACCTCTGGAATGGGAACTGCACCTTACATGCATCTTTAAAGTCAGGAGCAAGTAACTGGCACACTGGGACTCCAGCTTGCACCCTGGCTACATAGCGCACTGTCTTTGAGGCTGATATAACACTGAATCATTTGAGTGTGTCAGAAACACACAGATGTGCTACATTGTTTCCCCAAAGTAACACATAGTCAGGAATTTAGACAAAGCATGCTTGAACAGGACTTTATGTCATGGGGAAGTAAAGAACAGCTTCGATTCGGAATGAAGAGAAGAAAATACGAGGTGCCTTGTTTGTACTAAAGATGAAAAGTATGAGAAACTGAGCTCTGCATCTGTGGCCCCCAAAGAGATAGAGAATAATCTCATAACAACAGAATAATAAATGATGATATGACAAGGAATGGATGGAAGTCAGAAAAGCAGAGACAGCAGGTAAAAACAGCGCTTTCAAAAAGTTTGGCGATGAAAGAGAACACAGCAGAATGTGAAATAGGCAGAGACGGGGCAAAGGGGAAGAGGGAGGGGCGGGGAAAGGACAGAGGGAGCGGAACATACTCACATGAGAAAGTGAGGGATGGAAGCCAAGTCTTTGTGAATAGGGTGGGGTGGTAGCAGATAGATGAGAACGAAGGTTCCAATGAGGATTCTGGTTCTTTTAGTAACAGTTTTACTGAGATAGAATTCAATTCCATACAATCCACTCCCTCAACGCGTACACCTGCATAGATTTTGGTTTATTCAGATAGTTGTACAGCCATCGCCACAATTAATCTTAGCACATTGTCATCAGCTCAGAATGAAACCTCCAGCCAATGGGCTCCTTCCGCGTCTTTCTCAACGACCTCATCACAAGGCAAGCCCTGATCACTTCCTGTCTCCGTGGATTTACTGTTTGGCTTCTTTCATTTAGCCCACCTAGCACAGTTCATGCTGTAGCTTGTATGCATTCATTCCTCTTATTTCAAAATAATATTAATCGCCTAGATAGATCACCTTCGTTTTTCTAGTCATCGGTTTAATTATATTTAGGTCGTTTCTGCTTTTTGTCTATCATGAATAACACTGTCCTGAACTTCCATTTATGGTTTCTGATTGGACACTGGTTTTCATTTCTCTTGGCCAGATACTGGGAACTGCTGGCTCATACGGTAGTCCTATGTTTAATTTTTTTTTTCCCTCAGTGCTGGGGATTGAACCTAGGGCCTTGTCCTGTGTTTAATTTTTTTTAAGGAACTGACAAAATGTTTTCCAATTCAGCAGTACCATTTTACCTTCCCATCAGCAGCGATGGAGGCCTTCAGCTTCTCCACTCCTGTTATCTGCCCCTTTCGATTACAGTCATCTGGTAGGTTTGATGTGGCATCTTGTGGTTTTTGTGAGCGTTTCTCTAATGGTTCCTGCTGATGAGGGTCTTTCTTGGTGGCTGCGGTGTCAGTGATCTCTGTAGGAGCCACGTTCATGAGATGGAGAGGGAAAGCCTGCAGCCCAGATCTCAAACCAGGGCTTGACTTTGATTAGGGAAGGAAATTTCAGCCCACTTACCTGACCTGAAGAAGAAGAGGCTGGTGAGAATGCAGGAATGTCTGAGTCGTGATTGGAAGATCAGTGCATTCCTATCTCAAAGCTTCTATTTTCTCCATAAAGCACGCAATGAGCTCATCAGCTGGTGATGTGGAAAATGCTGAAAGTCTGGGTGAGAACAAGAAGATGTGGGCCACTCACCTCCAGAGACTGGGAAACAGTAGGCGTGCAGGGCCACACTGGGCAGCCCTGTTTGGCATCAAGATGCGTGGGCCAGGGGGTGACATTTTTTTTTACAAGTATTATCTGTAGAAACACTGGACTCTGTGGCAGAGAAGCAGTTACCTAAGTTCTCAGATAGAACATTTTGCTGAGAGAGAAAGAAGCAGAGGATGGAAAGTATGTGCAAGACAGCGTTTGTCAGGTGGGTCTTGGAGACGGGAAATACAGTGAAGACAGGAGAGGCTACTGAAGAGTGAGGCAAGACATGTCTTCATGTAACTAAGGAATCACAGCCAGAGGCGAGCTAGAAGGATAGGAAGTTACTTAGGACTCCTTCTAAGACTTCTTTTGTCTAGCCCCTGCCCTACACATGCACAACCACCCCCCCAGTGCCATCTTGACCTGTGAGAGTGGTGCATTTGTTATCACTTAGGGCCTACATTAATAGGTCTCTCTCACTCAAAGTCCACAGCCTACATTAGGGTTCACTCTTGTTGTATGTTCTGTGGGTCTTGACTGATGTATAATGACAGGCATCCACCGTTACGGTGTCGCACAAAATAATCTTGCTGTTTTATTCATCCCTCCCCTTCCCAAGCCCCTGGAAACCGCTGACCCCTTTACTGTCTCCAGAGTTTCGCCTTTTCCAGAGAGCCATGTAGTTGGAATATTACAGCATATACTTTTCAGACGGACTTCTTTCCTTTAAGGGCTTTCCATGACTTTTCATGGCTTGGTTAATATTTGGAAAGGGAATTTCCAGAGCTGGTTCTATTCATGGTGGCGACAAGGTGGAAGGTGACTAAGAATGGAAGGGAAGGAAAAGGTTGTTGGAGGTGAGCAGATGGAGGATCCCGGAAATCTGGGTCTTGGATGACCAGGCCAGTAGCTGAGTGTGTGAGGATCAGGGTGTGTGAAGATCTATGATCATGAAATGAGTGAACCACTCCACTGCTGCTCACTGGGAGGAGAGAATGGGCTGGGACAGGAAATGAGACTGGAGCTGGATGAGAAGAGTTTCCTTTCCCTGTACCCTAAGAGGTGGAGCCCAGGCTTTGGGCAGGGGTGCTGGCTGGAGCGAGGGACTCTGTGGGCTGCAAGTGACTTCAGCCTCAGATGCAAGGAGAGACAGGTTAGGCGACGAGCTGAGAGGTGGGGCTGGTGGCATCTACTAGGGTTGCTTGTGAATTCTGTGCTCCTCTCTATCTGACTGAAGTTTGTTATCTTTAGGAATGTGCTGTGACCGCCCCCCCCGCAAGGATTTTGTTAAATATATGACAGCCTGGTCTTTGCTGTCCTGTTTGGCAACTGAGGGAAGGGCCTGTGTCCAGCTCGAGGTACAGGTTAGGAGAAAGTGGCTCCCGGGGCTGGTGGAGGATCCTTCTGATGCAGCCAGTGGTGGCTGCAAGCAGCAGCTGGCCCTGGTAGCTGTGCCAATCAGGGAAGACTGGCAAGGTTAGGGGATAACAGGGGAATACATGGGAGTGCATACAGGGTGGTATCAGCTTCCTTGGAGGTAAAAGGGACTAAGAGGTTCTATAACTTGCTTCTAGATAGAAATGTTCTGATGTTTTTAGATACCTGTTGGCATAGCACTTACATTTGGAGTAATGCAGGAGTCCCCAGGCCCTGGGCCACAGCCCACAACCAGTCTGTGGACTGTTAGGAGCTAAGCTGTATAGTAGGAGCTAAGTGGCAGGCAAGTGAGCAAAGCCTCCTCCATACTTACAGCTGCTCCTGTCACTCACATAGCCCTGTGCCTGCCTGCATTAGATTCTCACAGGAGCACAAATCCTACTGAGTGTGGAGCTGGATCTAAGTTGCCTGCCCCTGTGAATCATCTCAAAACCACCCTGCCCATGCCCGTCCCCACCCCACACTGGCTATGGAAAACCAGTCCCTGGTGCCAGAAATGTTGGGTACCTCTGGGTAGACGTATTCATGTATGCAAATATCTCTTCCTCCCCAAGGGACTTAATATTTTGTGGTATTTTTCCCACAAGGCACTCTCAGGTTGATTAGCATATTATTGCCCCAGTAAACAACAGGGCAGGGGCAGGGGCAGGGGCAGGGAAGGTCCTTCACCCTTTCCTGAAGGTCCACCTCTGTTAGGATTTCTGTGCCTGCTTTGCGATTCCTTGTCCTCTGTGTGTGTCACACAGCTCCACATGTAGGTGCCTAGGTGTGTGAGGACCTGGGTGTTCCAGGATCTGAGCACGTGAACCCCAGATGTGTGAGGACCTGGGTGTGTGAGCACTTAGATAATGTGGGAACCCAAGTCCCGAGGGGTGAGGATCCCAGTGTGCAAGGACCCTGGTGTGTGAGGATCTGGGTGAGAATCTCAGTGTGCAAGAGCATGGAAGTGTCAAGATCTGGGCATGCGAAGACCTGAGTGTGTAAAGACTCAGGTGTGTGATGCTGAAAATGACAAGGCCATGTGAACCATGGTGCATAGGACCCCAGAACCAGGGATCCAGATCTGCTCACCATTTGTCTGCAGCTCCTCCCCTCTCACACCCACTTGCCTGCCTGTGAGAAGAAGGCTGTGCAGAGCTGAGGATGGGCCAGGAAGTCGCGTCTGCCCTTCACCATAAACTCTAAACAGCACTTTGAACAAGTTTATGGCCTTGGCTGAGTTCCAGCTTTCTGAGGTCTCAGCTTGTAAATTATTTCAAAGCCCACAGAGCCTGCCGGCCGGGGCCTGGACACCCTTACGGTGGGTGAAGACAGGAGGACAGATCACGCTGTGGCTTCCTTCCTCCTCCTCCTCTACTCTGTGCCTGTCAAAATCCAACTAAGATGGTAGGGGAAAGCTAATAAGGGAAAAGAAAAGAAATATGAGAAAATGGAAAAATGGAAGTGAAGTGTTTGGAAAGGAGGAGGGGAGGAGGGAGTGAAGGGAGGGCAGGGACAAGGGGAAAAATGAGAACCCAGACCTGTCATGGAAAGGTACAAGATCCCCATGATGAATGTAACTGTACCGTATCCCTAAAATGTACCAATAAACTCAATGAGAGAAAAAAATCCAACGAACATGAACATCCTGAGCCACCTTGATGAAGAGAAGCCACCGTGGTGGTGTGGCTCGATGGTTAAGATGGTAGGCAAAGAGAGACAGGAAGAGGGCCTCACCAGAGGGACGCTCACAGGAGGCCAGGTCTGTTTTTAGCTTGGGCTGGCAGGGCTGCTCGCTCTTCCTCTCCTACTCTTA
The DNA here is from genome assembly GCF_012274545.1 of Fukomys damarensis. Lineage (NCBI taxonomy): Eukaryota > Metazoa > Chordata > Mammalia > Rodentia > Bathyergidae > Fukomys > Fukomys damarensis. The sequence continues at coordinate 47,156,608 of NW_022900945.1, read as the reverse complement.
GCAAAATCCCCAGCAGCTGGGCCTTGGGCTGTCCCCTCCACCTGAACCATCTGTCCCCTGGAGGGTCCTATGGTCCCCACAGCCAGCTGTTCCACCACACTGTGAGTTGGTTAGAGGCAGTTTGGATTAGGATCTGCTAAAAGCGGAGTGGAGAGAAAGGGAAACGTTGAACATTGACACAGCAGGGAAGATGATAAGGGACTGAGAGAAGCGCTGCCGGGTAAATCTGCATGGCCAATGATGTCAGAAAGAAGCAACGGAAAGCCCTAGGACATCAGGTTGAGGGCAGTGCAGAGTTGTGAGCTCCAGGGCAGGGGCCACAGACAAGAAAGGGCTCTGTCACTTTGGAGTCAGAGGAACTGGGAAAGGGACAGAAGTAGGCACAGAGGGCCGACGGGATTGTCTAAATGAGGTCACTGTTGACCAATCCGAGTGGAGCGTGGACTCTGCACCGTGGACAGAGAGTATAAAGGACCTCCGGGGAACCAAGAGTGCTGCATTCTTGTCCCTGGATTGAGAGGACTGCAGCGAACAGGAAGGCTGGTTAGAGGCTTGTGCTTCTTGGTGTTCACATTTGTGTTCCAGCTTTCACTTCGTCCTATTTATAGCCTGGGGGTGATGCGTGGAAGAAAGTCCTCACGGCTGCCAGACAGCCCTCCCTGGAAGTGGCCTCTCCCTGAATCACCCCACAAGGGCAAGGTTCCCGACACCCCCCTTTCCTCAGCAGGTGTCTTCCTCCCTCGCCCCTGTTTCTGGTTCCCAGAATGCTGAGTCATGGTCAGAGCGGACTTCCAAGATGCATCGGACAGCTGGTCAACCAGCTTCAACTTGAGCACTTCCGGAAACAGGGAGCCCATGATCTCACAAGGTGGCATTCTCATTTGGGAAGCTTGAATCTTTAACCAGCTTTTCTTTTATATCAAGTAAAAAAAAATACTTTCTAACTATCACTGATTTTACTGAGAGTCACAGATAATGAATTCAGTATCTTCCTAGTGAGTAGGCTTGTAAACATTAGTAGGATTGTTCTAATTTCCCAGTGCATCTTCTGTTTTCCAAATAGTTCAAATTCCCACAGCTGGGCCTCTCTGGAGAAATTTCATCATCACTTCTCTTCCCAGTTGCTCTCCTCTGCATCCCCTTTTCACTCAGTTATTTTGGTGTCTATTCTTTCACAGTCCAAATTTATCCAAAAAAGACTTAAAGGAGCTTGCCAAAGCATGAATTGATACAGCAGGATAAGAAAAGCAATGGATGGAGTATTAGTGAAGAGATGTGGGAAATGTGGGAGATATTGACCCAAGGGAGGTGTAGTCATAAACACACATCCATAGACCTCTAAGCTTGGCCAGGTATGTGTCTCGAATTTGCCTTCTGAACTTTCTGGCAGCCAAGGCAAAAAAGGAAAATATGGGCGTTTATACAATGCAGTCTCCAGAAGAACAAATAGCTCTCCTAGACCTGGAAATGAAAGAAGAATTTTCTCTGGTTTCTCCCAGAGAAGAATGCACCCAACAATTTAACCTCACATCCACAGAAGCTGTTTCTTATAAAGCCATCTCTTGTAGAGATTGATCTTAACTCCAGAGTGTAATTTCAATAAAAGCAATGCCCCCATTTCTTAATACACCTCTTAACATGTGACAGTAAATTATTTATTTCAAACTGCATCTGACCAAAGAAAACAACAAAGGAAATATTTCTGTCAGCGCCGGAGCCCTGTGTTTCTGTTACACAGTCTACAATTGCATTAGTTCTTTGGACAGCGACATTGCTATTGACTCTTGTTAGCTGTCTGCCCAACCCCATTCCTCCGTGACAGGAACTGAATTGAAGCCAGCTTATCTTCATCTTTTACTTGTGTGATTGATTTTTTTTTAACTTAAGTGCAGGGCTCTGCTGTTTATCACCACAAAATTCCATCTTATTAAAGTCTCTCTCATTTATTCTATCTTGTTGATAGTCTTTGGTTTGGGTTGCATCAACCAATATACCACATTTAGCAAATAGAAGACTCCTTTAATTGTAAGGTGCACTTGGTGCCTCAAGTCTGGGAGGCTGAGGCAGGAAGACTGCAAGTTTGAGTCCTTCCTGGGCAATTTAAGAACTTAGTGAGGTCCTGTCTCAAAATAAAAAAATCAAAAGGTGCTAAGGGTGTAGCTCAGTATGAAGGCCCTGGGTTTAATCCCTAGTACTGCGCGCACACACACACACACACACACACACACACACACACACACACACAC